>NW_018127961.1:1526442-1532092 GCF_001952655.1 Monopterus albus
CCAGAGCCCTGACTTAAACCCAATTGTATATAACTACTTTTATTTAAAGGATGTGAATGCGTGTGTGAAAGGTTGAGTTCAGTAAGATCTGAATATTTAAGTCATTTTTCAGTTATACATTTGCTGAAGAGCAGCAGTGAGCTGAGTTAATATTGACTACACAGTATTTACCTTAAATTTGGTAAGATTAGCCACATGCAACAAGCATTTGGTCAGGAAACCTGAAAACCATTATGTGTATATAGGGTTGAACAAGAATGAATTTTATTGATAAATAAACAGAAGATTGTTACTTCCTCTTTCAAAAGTTAGTCTCACTTGATGTACAAACACGTTCATTTTACTAGTCATAAAAAGACTGATACAACCTATAAAGTAGCATGCAAACTTGGATTAGCAAATACTGTCGCATACGTACCATACCCGCTGCATGTTTACATGTACAACAAGCGACAACTCATCACATGTAAACTAATGTGTACTGTGACTATTTTTGCCCAATTCGAGCATCTCTGTCATTTCATACATAGGTTTTGGCTATCAGCTAAAAAGCCATCAGAAAATCTCTGTTTCTTATAAAAGACACACTGGGTGATACTCAGCCTTCAGAAAGGCTTTGATGGACCAGTACACACAGGTAACCACAAGCTTCAAGTTTTATTTTCCTAACAACCACAAGCATCAGCATTGCTCTCTCCAATACAGTCTTCAACAGATGCTGCTTTTACACAGGTGAACAAAGCCCAGACCTATTTTTGTACATGTATATGTGACCGAAATTAAACAAAACAGGCTTCATGATCACCTGAGCCTGTCAAACTTCAATCAGAGTCTGCTAAGCTGCTGTCTATTCTATGCTTACAGTGCATTGTGGCAGCATTCGGACAATTAGGAACTGAATGAGACACTTAAACAGATGATAACAGGGATGTGTGAGCAGAAATTTCAGGACAAGGACAGTGCAATACCTCTCTCCTTTTCCACTGTCTCAGACGTGCTGTCTATTACTTACCCACAATGCACTGATTACTGGTGGCATAATTTGTTCAGGGGTGCCACATGTAAATATGTATTACTAATCACTTTTCTTTCTAAAAAACGCTTTTCCCTCAGACACTCTGTCCTTGGTTTCTTGCAGTTTCTCAGAAAGCTTGTCCTTAGTCTCTCCCATTTTCTCAGAGATGCGTTCTTTTGTTTCCTCCATTTTCTCTGAAAACCTCTCCTTTGTCTCCTCCATTTTGTCCTGGATGTACTCTTTAACTGGCGGCGGTGTGGATAAGTAGCCGTGCTTGCGGAGATACTGAACAGAGAGTGATGTGCCACCCAAAGTCACCGTATATCTAGCAGGGGTGGCAATCTGTAAAAACGAGACAGTCAGAGCAAAGTGAACACCTGAATCCATCCCTCAGAAATCACTTTTTCAAATGTACACTGCCAGAGATGTGACAGGCAAGTCAGGTTCAACAAAAACCTGCCAATGATGGTACTTTATAATAATAGAAGAGTTGATAATATCTGAAATTAATCAGCGAGTAAATGAAGACAACCGTTAAAAACAAAATTAAATTACCTTGTACATAGCGTACGCAGTCAGAGCATAGCCACTCGAAGAGTCTCTCAAAAGGCCAACTACTGACTCTGGTAGACCAATCATCTCCAAAAATGGCACCACGTTCACACCTCTGAAGGAGAGCACAACATGAAGAGAACTTAAGGCAAAACACATAAAATCATCTTCAGTTGTTTAACTGCACAATGTTGTAATCATGTAACCAAGGAATGCTGTCGCTGTTGCATCAGAATGACCTAACAACCCTTGCTGTGATCACTTCTTAACTTTTTGGATTACATAAATATAATCATTCCTTTTTCTTAGAGGTATAGTATGCACATTTAGTCGAGTAGACTCAAGAGACAACAGTAAATGAGTGGAGAGAGATGTGAAGAGTGACATGTCTGGATTGTACCCAGGGACACTGATCTACTGTGAGCCACTTAAAGTCTATGACACACCAAGCTGAGGGTTGGTTTTCTTCTTTCCCTTTCTGAATGGTGAATACATATACTGCCACCTGCTGGTAGAGAGAGTTAATCCTCTCATACAGGCAGAGAACTTGCATGCTAGTTGGCTGTAATCTGTGCGGTGAGTTCATGTGCCATTTTTTTTAGACCTAACTGGCCTGGACAGAGGTGACAACAGTTGGCTTAAATCGATACTAGTTCTTTCATGTTGCCTTGGTGTATCTCTGCCCTTAGGTCACCAGGGTCCACTACAGAGTTGTTGGTTAGCAGATAAAATCCAGTTTATCAAAATGACAAATCAATTTTAAAAAAGGTATTTTGAGTGCGACACGCTTGGAAGTCAAATGTAAAGCCATAAACTCAGAACACAAGGAGACTCACTTCATAGCAGCGTAATAGAAGGTTCCAAACCAGACGGAGGACGTCAGCAGATGTACAGGGATCATCACTTTCCCATACTGATTGAAGGTCTTCTTAAACCTCTGGAACAGACCGATGGTCTTGTCCTGCAGGGGGTCCACCTCTGCAGCAGCAGGCCCTGGTTCCCTTTTCTGGACCTCTTCTGTTTGAGGTGTGGAACTGGACTGTGGTTCCTCATGCGGCAGCTGGTGTTTTGGCTGATGCCCTGCCCTGCTGGAGGCTGAGGTTGAGAACAAGTGTCGCCCGCTAGGTAGCGGTTGAGACAAACGGAGGACACAGCAACAAAATGATGCTGGTGGCTCGGTGACGGTGACCCCTGCCAGCGATGGGCGCAGTGCTGCCATTCGCCACAGTCTCCCAGAGGTTGGGATGTGGTGCATCATCATCCTGCTCCTCTCCTCCCCCACCTCCTTTCAGCTGCAACAATGTTGAACCACAAACTGTGGAGTCAGACAAAAAACCTTTGTATAAATTTACTTTTTTAGTGCTTATATTCTTGTTCAGTTTGGCAATAAACTATTATTTTCACTATGAAATAATCTAGTGATTAATTTGGATTCATTCAATCATTTGGACTCTGATTTATCAGAATATAAAATGTCTTTGAGCCCTTTGTTTTGTCCCACTAAAAGGCTGTGATTGTTTTTGAGTAGCTAATTATTTTACCAGCGGGCCCCAAGAAAGCTTATTTATGCATATGCGCACTGTGATGGCCATTATATGCATTCTGATGCAAGCACAGTTTGTAAAACGTTAGGGTACATGGAAAAAACAGCAAAAGGTAATGTTGCAAAAAGGAGACGTACCTATCGAGCAGATAAAAAAGGAAGAAAACTAGGGATGAGAAATAACATCAAGATAAAGGTATGTTTGCGTGACTAATTACAGTATTATACACCAGTGAAAATACACAGAGCAGGCATAAAAAGTACTGTCCACCTTGCCAGTCATTGTAATGTTACAGATGTTATCCTTTGTTACCGTCTTGGTGATTTCTAGTTGGAAAACAAGGAAGCTGTTTCTTACACTGGCAACTTATACTGTATATGGTATTATTTTAGACAAATACTAGCTACATGCCAGTGTGTTACTATATTATACAGTGACTGTAGCCTCGGCTAATGATAAATACTGAAACCACCATGTTGTGTCAGTAGTATTCCTTCAATTTATACTAGGCCCAACAAGAACAATCGGAGCAGAATGTGCCGTTCAGTACTGATTTATTATGGCCTTCAGTTATTTTTACATCCGGGTCACAAACAGTACCCAACTACCCCAACAGATGTCAGTACAACCCACATGCACAATACATGACATATTCCTCCCCACGTAAAGATGATACCTAACTGGAGTGGTAACCTAACACAACACAACATAGGCTTCACATAACCACGAAATCCATTCAAGGAGATACAAAAAAAAAAAACTAGTAACTCATTACAACTTCCAACTTAGTTACTTTCACAGATTAACATTAACCAACAACAAAGTCCAGTTGTCACTACTCTAAGGGAATGAGGTGGACTACTCAAACCCTGACATTACCCCGGGGATTATTCTGCCCCATATTTAGGTAAGTCCGTAGTTAAAAATTCATACGCACGGGTGGTCGCCGTTCTCTCTGAGGATATCGGCGAACAATGCTGTCAAAGGGCGGCTCCCCAGCAACAGGAATGGAAACTGGTATGGGAGGTGCTGACAGTTCAGTATCGGGAACAGCCACAGGAGTGGGACTGGACTGGGTCTGTCCCCAAGCAGACGGTGTAGGGCTGGCATGTTTGTATAGTTCAGTATCACCTTCAGGGGGGTCCACAGGCGTCCTAGGTCCATGCAGTAACTGATCCGTATGTCTGCGCCAGACAACATTTTCAGGGGTCTCAACTGTGTAAGACACAGGACCGGTCTGTGCTATGACCTTAGCAGGAACCCACTTCTGTTTGCCATGGTAGTTTTGTGCTAACACCTGGTCTCCAGGATGAAAGATCCTCTCTCTTGCCCGCAGGCTACGTCTCTCAACTTGTGCTTGTTGTTTTTGCAAAACAATGTCTTTGGTCTGGGGTGGTTTCAGTAGATCAAAAAAGGTGCGCAACTTCCTTTTTATGAATAGTTCAGAAGGAGCAACCTTGGTAGTGGAGTGCGGGACATTTCTGTATGACAGCAGAAAGTTATTCAGTCTCTGGTGAAGTGAGCCTTGTTCCTGTGATGCCTTCAAGGCCTGTTTCATACTCTGGATGAACCTCTCAGCTAGTCCGTTAGTAGATGGATGATACGGAGCCGAGCGGATGTGTTGTATTCCATTTACATCCAGAAATTTCTCAAACTCCGGTGAAGTGAACTGGGGGCCATTGTCACTCACCAGTTGTTCAGGGAACCCAAATCGGCTGAACATTTCACCAAGTCTCTCGTGGTGGATCTTATAATGCACACTTCCGGCCATTTACTATGTGCATCCACAGCTACCAGAAACATCTTATCCTCGAATGGGCCGGCGAAATCAATATGAACACGTTTCCTCTGGCCACTCCCACGGGTGAAGTGGAGCAGGCTGTGGCATGTTGCGGAATTTCTGGCATGAAGGGCAGGTCCTTGCAGTTTCTTCAATTTGCTTGTTAAGTCCTGGCCACCAGAAGTAACTTCTGGCAAGCTCTTTCATGCGGACCATCCCACAGTGTCCATGATGTAGTTGCTGCAACACCCTGTTCTGTAGAGTGGGTGGAACAAGTACCCTTTGTCCCCACAGAAGACATCCTGCCCGCACTGATAGCTCATGCAGTTTTTTGTTGTATGGCTGAAACTCCGGGAGCCTGGTACTTCCACCATTAGTGACTACATCCATCAGCTTAGAAAGTACAGGGTCATTTCTGGTGTGCCGACTCACTTGCGAAGATGTGATTGGTGCACCCTCTACCTGTCGAAAGTAGAAAATCTCAGCCGGGCGTGGTTCCACATGATCCACTGGGAGGGGCAACCGAGAGAGACCATCAGCATTTCCGTGTAGTTCTGACTTCCGATATCTAATCTCATATGTGTGAGCAGACAGCAGTAAGGCCCACCTTTGCATCCTACTTGCAGCCAGGGGAGGGATGCCAGTATGGGGACCCAATATTGTTGTGAGAGGGCGGTGATCTGTTAAGAGAATGAACTTCCTTCCAAACAGATACTGATGAAACTTTCGAATGCCAAAAATGATCCCCAAAGCTTCCTT
>NW_018127961.1:1534450-1557876 GCF_001952655.1 Monopterus albus
GAACCCAAGATCTCTATACAATTTAATCACTTCGTTGGGCTAGCCCCATCCTACACAGGCCACGTCAAACCGTGATGTCACCTGATATGCCAGCTATGCAGCTGACCAGAGCAGTAGTCAAAACATGGAGAAAATTAAAGTGTGTGGCTGTTGATTAGTGGTGTGTATCTAAAAACATACAGGACATTCAGGGACATGTCCGAACAGTAAGCCTCGGAAAATGTTATAATTAAGATTACAGCTGAACATATCATGCTACTAGCAATATTCATCTGCCGGCAGACTCTTCAATCTAGTTGACCTTGGCCTAGATGCAGCCTGCAGAACTCATGACAATGAACTGAGCACCCAACAGCCTGAGCTAGACATCCTGTCTGCCTTACACATTTCTAGACAACAAATCCCTAAATATCTACCTAACTAAGAAAATACCTAACACTATCAATGTCATTAGCCTCCGCAAAATAATTGAAACGCTCCGTGTAGGAGCTCCACTGTTCTGTATTTTCATCGAACAGACCAATACTCCCAATGATCCCCGCCATGTGGACTTCTTTCTTAGTCTCGTAGCCCAGTTACTCAGTCACTGTCGCCTCTCACTCGCGCTGTCGTAACCTGTCCTCCAGTCAGCTAATGCTAATCAGCACGCTAGCGTGGCGGCACACAGAAGAAACCAGGCCGTGCTGTCTCACACTCCGAAAACCGCTGGGCATCTGTGTTTTATCCTCGTCGCCACTTTTGTTGTGTCAGTAGTATTCCTTCGATTTATACTAGACCCAACAAGAACAATCGGAGCAGAATGTGCCGTTCAGTACTGAAGAACAAATCTTCTTATCAATCCTTTATCTTCTCTAAGGACCACCTAGGAGAAATAACTGTGATGTAGGAATGTAACATGGACTGCAAATGTGGTTACACCTTCTATCTGCTCATTCTCAGGCAAGTTGATGCAAGTTTCCATCTGTCCATGTGAAATGCAGTAGTAGCTGTTAGCTTTCACACAACTGCATGCATTTCAATGTAATATGGAATGCATGTCACTTGAAACTCTTCACAGTAACTGCAATTTCAGGTGAGTTTTTCAAAATGGATTATACATAATGTTTATCAGTTAATCACTTTTCCTTCCTTCAGTTATTTTTACATCCGGGTCACAAACAGTACCCAACTACCCCAACAGATGTCAGTACAACCCACATGCACAATACATGACACACCAAACCAAATTTAACACTGTAAAAGGCATGACCGACATTCCTTCATGCATTATCTCCTCTTCATTCACTGATTACAGGAGTTATATGGCGCATGAAAGGTCGTAAACATAACTTGTTTTTGTGACAGCACAACCACAGCATGTGAAGCAAATCCAACGGGTGGACGACTTTTAAAGGGGGTTACACAACGTTAGTCTCAAAACTTTTACTCGCTTTACGTTATGTTTTAAAAGCTGGTATAACTATACCCTTGAAATTGGGCAAAGAATGAAGAACGTCATTTTATAAAACTTAAGGCAAACAACGCAGCTAGTCAAACTACTACAGGAGGTGCGTGAGAATGCCAAAATAAAGCAGGAATATTTCCATTTATTTTCAATATAAAAGTACCCTGATCGAGTAAATACAAAGCAGACAGAGTAGAAATTTGGGATGACTTATTGTAAAAGCTCCGACAAGAAATCTGAAGCTTAATGCATGTCATTTTTTGCACGGATATTATTTTCACTTGTTGACATTGGTCAGTTTGTCTGGAAGACAAGAAAGAGGCAGATTGTATCTAGTCCCCTTGTTGCTGGGGCACATTTTAGCGGGAGGCGAAGTGAGCATTTATTCCATTAAAGCAAACGGTGTTACTTTTTTAGCCACTGACTGGAAGACGGATTTGTTAATAAGACTTTAAACTGCTGCCAACTTTGGCTTTTGACGCCTGATGTGCTAGCTGGTTAGCTGTTAGCTAGCTGGACCGCTAACCTCCAGACAGGTAGGAAAACAAGTCGTCACCATATAAGAAAAAACTTTCAAAAGCAGAGTAACTTACGTTGAAATTGAGTGTTGAACTCGAGACAAAATTGTACTTTTCATTCGCGAGGGCCATGCAAATATGCCCGAGCTATATGTCATCTAACTACCACATTGATAGCTGCTGCAGGAAGGACTGCGTGTAGAGCAGCATGTAACGCTGACAGCGCAGAGAACCATGGGAAATGTAGTTCGCATAGATCCGGCTGCGTCACATTCCTAAAGTGGGCTAGAAATTAATTTCCCAGCGACTCTTGTACAAAGTTAACTCCATGTGTAGCAGTATAAGATTGTTTGCACTGTGGTGTGCCAGTGTCCACAGTCATATTACCGCATTGGAACCAGCTGAATTAAATAGGTAGTTTCACACAACGACGTAGTGAAAAATGTTTATAGTCTGGCTTTAATATACAACAGAAATTTAAACGTGTCTATAGCATATAGTTCTAAATGTGTATTACACCATCAAAATGCACACATGAGCCATGTGCTCCGGCATCTGCATTACATCAGTTCCACCAGAAGAGGGCGGTCTGCTCACAGATTTATAGCTAGAACTCTTTGTGGGACAATGTATATACAGTATATACTGTATATATAGTGAAATGATTACAGAATCAGGGAATTAAGTTTCTATCTATATGTAATTAATATGCATTCTGTCTTAATAATTTACCATCTGAAATTCATTACAGAGATCGTCCCTGATCTGATGGGAATTCAGCATCATGTTCATAGATATCCAACATAGTTGATGCTTGTTGACAGAGGGCTTAAAGCCAAGTCCTCCAGCAAGAGCCTCACCACTAAGTCTTGCTAACAAAGTGCTGCCATTTTCTCTCTTTATTTGTGTGCACACATATGAATCTGTGATTGAGCTTCGGGTACACTTGGGGCAATAGCACACATCATGTTGCTTCAAGAGCCTCCATCTTAGCTCATGGTTAATCGACCAGCCTGTCAAGAGATTAACTGTGATCTGAGGACAGATCGATTCTGCATTACAGATCTGAATTGCATCTGTGATGCTTGTTGTGAGTCCACTTGTCTGCAGTGTGGGCTGACAGGGAGGATAGTCATTCTGTAAACAACAGTGAATGCTGCCAATGTGGTTCCTGAACTTCAGTGCTACATGCTAAGTAGAACACATAAAATCAACTCTCTTGTCTTGTCTTGTTATTAAAAACCTGTCACATTTAAAGTTGCTCCATTCAATATTTTTATATTAACAATGGACCAAATGTTTATGAATGAAGTGAAACATATTCACAACAATTACACCATAGTGGGGTGAATTTTCAACTTAAATTCATCAGGTGAACAGAAACACAACTCCAAATAAATGAGAACATTATTACTTATCTATTAGTTATAAGGCATCTTCTTGTTAGTATTGTTTACAGCTGTTGTGCTTCTCCCATAAGACCAAAAGACAACTCATGCAGGCTTAAATATCCTTTCAGACTAATTTTAACTAAGGAAGTTATTGACTTTACAACCATTGAAGAGGATGGAGAGGAATGTTGCATTGAACACATTTTGCAGTGTTCCCCCTTGGATGTTTTTTCAGCAATAGTACTGAAACACTGGGCATATATTTCTGCCTGTTGGTTGAAGAATAGCTTAAAAGAACCTCTGCATCATTAAAGATAGGGTTATTCATGTTTACCTTGTCTGTGTTATTTTACTGGAAACATGTGACACTTGAAAGGCTCTGAAGGCCCAGATAGCTATGGTAACAAATGTCAGAGTGGTATTTTAGTTATATTTGTGCTGCATTTGCCAAAGAAGTTAACGGTAACACTTTATAATAACTACACCTTATTCATCGTTAGTTAACCATGAATAAGTACTTAATTAATGATGAGAAAAGCATTAATTAAGCATGACTCATACTTAATAACACATTCACTAACGATTTACTCCTGGTGACTAAGGTCATGCATAAGGTGGTTATTCGCTGTTTATTCATACTTAATAAAACATGAATAGATGATTTATTAATACTGCAATGCATGAATATGTCAGGGAGTTGTTAATTGTTAGTTACTGTTTATTGTGATCCCTTCTAAAGTGAAGACTGTTTATGGTTTATTAAGCATTAATTAATATGTAAGAAAACCCAAAAGTGCCTCAAGCTCTTTTGAGCTGTGGAAATGCAGATCTGAAACAGTCAAAATCAAGACATGACACAAGGATACAGAACATATTTTTAACATATTAAGTGTTACCAAGTTAACTAATTAAGGATGCTCTGTTAGGAGAGGTAGGTCTACTTCGTTTCTCTATGTCACTTCTCCAGAGTGAATTAGCCAGCAACTACATAATTAGAACAACTGTAAAAATCAATTGAAGAAGACAGTTCAGCTATATATGTGTTCAGGGAGACCTTCAGAGGTGTGAAGTTTTATTTTGTAATACAGTAGAAAATAAGTGGCAGGCATGTTATATGGGAGACAAACTAGGTTTGCACAGAATCTAAGCATCTCATTATATATGGCCTTATGGTGTTTATACATATCATACACAGCCTAAACACATTTCATCTATTGTATATTAACTTTTTGTACTAGCATTAAATGAACCAGCTGTTTTCTGAAAGAAAACAGAAAGTCTGGTGTTGCACTGTAGTCCTGAATTTAAAGGTTAAAGGCAGCTTAGAACAACTGGGGTGGAAGTGATGGATGGGATAAGGTACAGTTAAGGGGCAGAGTTGGTAGTAATAGAAGAAAACAAAAGAAAGTGAGAGTCCCATCAGCCTTTATGATGTGCTTTACAGAACTTTACCAAGATATTTGTTGATGTGTCATATACAATATTTGCCGGTTGTAGCTCTACACCAGCTGCTGAGGGACATGTTCTACTATGTGCACCAGCTGGTAGCTGACTTTGTCCTTCTGCATATTTGATGCTGGACAGGAAGTGTGCAGTGGATTTATCAGAGCTTTTCACAGATACACTGCCTGCTGCTCATTGATGGGAGCTGTGACAGTAAAACAAAACAGTTGAATTTTGAGCCAACATGAGCTTATGCTGTATTCAGTTTGGACCAGAGGTTGAACATTTCCAAACTCCTATGTGAAAAAGTATGAGAGAATGGCCCTCAAAGTTATAACTCCCACTTGGAAACTAGGCCCAATTCCATGTACCTGGACTTCAAGCAGGTGCTCTGACAACACTCAGTATGGAAGCCTTCACAGAAACGGGTTTCAAATTGTGTTAACTGAATAAAACTCAAGATGCAGGATGTTTACTTAGGCTATGTTCATAAATTACATTTTCTGTTGTGTTTAGATGACTGACTAACCTAAGGTAAAACATTATGTGTGGTGGCCTCTTTCCTTATGCAGTTCATTCACCTCTGTTTTGTGGATATTTATACTGTAAGATCTACCGATGTCGCAAATATTCATTAAGCTGTCTGCCGTACACATCATTAAGAAGACCTCTTTCTCACTGTCAGCCATGTTTATTGCTGCAAATGAAGGTCACAGTTATGTTTCATACAAAACATATTTGTGATTTTTAATTAAGGTTCTATCAAGGTTGGGCTTAAAGACTACACATAACATACACACAGAATTACACTGGGGTAAAGAAACAAAGAGGTGGATTTGAAGGTTTTGTAGGCAAGGAGGGTCTAGAAAAAACATGCTGTTGGTTGCAGTATGGGGAATGTAGGATCCAGGGTGTTTGCTCCCCAGTATCCGCTATATACATTTTCAACATTCTTTTTCAATCTATTTCAAGATCCGAACTTTGTGAAAATGCAGGACTAAGTCACTTTAGTGTTCCACAGTAGAACAATCTCACAATGCCCTGCTGTCGTGTGACCCAGATTCATAAAATGATTGAAGTGTTGGATAGATAGATAGATGAATCTTCTTTCTTTCTTTCTTTCTTTCTTTCTTTCTTTCTTTCTTTCTTTCTTTCTTTTTAATCATTATTATTATTTTGAGATGGCATCCTGTAGCTTTAACTAAAGAAATGCAAGACTGTTACTACTGCTAATAGGCAGCTCTTACTTTTTAGGAAGGTATTTGCATGGAAAAAAAGCATTTCGTCACTGTCACTTCTATTACAAAAAAAAAAAGAATGCCAAATTTTCCATGATTGCACATTTTCAGTTTGTACTTTCTTACCTTTTATCCTGCACTTACAGTGTTGAAAGTACTGAAAGCGGGTGCACCAGTGGTATTTTCCCTGAGGCACCAGTGAATCAGGTGATGGCTGAAGAGCTCACAATATGCAATCTAATTCTTAAAACACTCAGACCACAGAATTTGAGGCAGTCATTTGTCTGCAAATCATCAAGGTTGTTGAGTCAGGAGAATGGAGATGGTGCAGACAGGATAGAGATGAGTGTGTGAGGTGTCTGTCAACTTCTCTGAAGCACACTCCAGCAAGATCAGAATAGTCTAGCTCCCAGGGTTACCATTTGTTTTGAAGTGGTTAGATTCAGCAGTCGAGATGGGCTGTTTATGGATACAAATCTTTGGAACAGTGTTTTCATGGCATTTACTGTTTTGTTGATTTATTTCTTGCTGCACCAGTCTTGTACGTTCAGGCTGTTTATAGTCATTAGGAACCACTATGTCTTAAAAAGAAGATGTTCCTGTGCTGCAGCCAGTCACCAGCTGCTGCTCCTATGGTAATCTAATACGAGTGGCTGGCTCATCTTTCAGATTTATCTGATATCAGGTGGAAGGCACTGATGAAAATGGATCCATTACTGCAGTTACTAAGAGAAAGAGGAACAACTTGACACAAGCAATAATAGCTGTACTACTGATTTCTTCTGACTATTTTCATACTTTGGGACTTCAAAGCAAACACAAGTAAACACTGGCATAAGTTGTGGTGAGAATCATATTACTGCAGAACAATATTATCCAGTCATAATAGTGTAATAATAACTTAGTGGGGGGATTTTTCTATACAAATTCAATTTTTTACTTTACTTTTTTTTTACTTTTACTTTTTTTAAATTAAAAAAATAGAAAGTGCTGAGCTGTCTATTACTGTAATGCACTTCTTTCCTCTGCAGTGCTGGAGTTTTCCTCTGGATCCTCATGCGTACAACTGCCTTTTGAGAGTCAGATAAACAGCATTATCTGCAAGTCAGTCCAAGAGCCCCTGCAGTCAATATTAGTGATTGCAACTTTTTCAGTGAGATTGCAGTAAGTTTAATGGAGAAAAGCAGTTTGGGCTACAATTCATTGTTCTTTGTCAAAGTGTCATCTGCTCCTTCAAAGTTTTCAACAAAGATCAATATTTAGAAAAACCTTTTTTTCCTAAATTATCAGAGGAACATTTATTCAAGTAAACAGCTCAACACTAGAGGAAAAGATGCTCAACCCAAGTGCTGGTTGTAAGTACTGTAAGAGTCACACTGAAATGACAGAAAAGTGAGTGGGCGAGTGGCGAGACCACTGGAATACCAAACAGGAAAGGAGATTTGATCTGATAGACAATGCTGAAACCATCTTGAACAGCTCCACACTGGTTAGGGTGTCCCTCTGGTTGTAACCATGTAATGCCCCTGCTCTTCCTAAACACTTTGGAGCTCTCATTCTGGTTTCTTGGAATGAGAGCACTACTGGCTATTCTGCTTGTAGTTTGGGATCTATAAAGACAACCTAATATATCAAATGAAACTTATCTGAAGTTCTCAGTTCGGCCAGTCAGGCTACTCACTTTTCTATTTGGCTAAACCCCCATATGCAGCAGTGCCCCATTATTGTGAGGTGCTATTTATACATAATGTTACATTGCTGCCTTTTGTCACTTAGTTTGCTTAAGTTAATATTACCAATAAACACCTTATCGTTAATGGTGTTCTTTCACGTTATAGGGTTTTTCCAAGCTATTCCGAGCCACTGTAGTGCTAGAGTCCAGGACTTGCACTCGAGTCTGACTTGAATCCAGATTTTCAGGACCTGTGACTCAACTTGGACTTGAGCACTGATGACTCAGACTTGGACTTGGACTCGAGCATTGCCCGCTTTTAGATTTGGAAGACATGGACTTGGACTTATGTTATAGGGCATAATAATTTGGTCTAAAATATAAATAAACCTGTTCACCTGCACCACGCTGTATCCAGCACACTTCCATCGACACTTGCATTCCACCGTCCTATAAGTGATTTTTATGTCTCAATTTGCTGAGCAGTCTGGTGATGCAATACACTGTTAGAAAGTTTGGAATATATAATGGTGAGAGCTGTGTCAGCTGTTTTTAATGTAGACTTTGATGATTCTGACTCAAGTAACGGGACTCGGCTCGGACTAAAACTAAGCTTGGGCTTGACTCAAACTCAACTTGGATTATCCTTTGGGACTCAATACATGACTTGGACATGAAGGTTCAGTGACTCAACTACAAGACTGTTTGTAGCTGCAGGGCTTCTCTCATAACAGTGAAACAATCAGTGAGCCTAAATGCCGACCTGCTTTTTTGAACCAAGCCCCAGTGTTGCTGTCATGTTCTTTTCCTATTACTGTCTGATGTTGGTCAAGCACCTAAAGCCATAGCCATAGCGTCTGCTGCTTCACAAGGCCACCAGGAAGGTGACAGAGAGGATGAGAAATATGTAGCCACCAGGTCACAACTAAGAGATTTGAAGTAAGAAAAATACATTTTCTGTAATTTCACTTCTTTTTTCTGTCAACAAATTAAACAACAAAACAAAGAGTAAATGTTAAGTGATGGGCAGCACGGTGGCCCAATGGTTAGCACCGTTGCCTCACAGTGAGAAGGTTCTGAGTTTGGGCCCCACCCAGGACCTTTCTGCATGTTCTCCCTGTGCTTGCATGGGTTCTCGCCGGGTACTCCGGCTTCCTCCCACAATCCAAAGACATGCAGCTTAGGTTGATTGGTGTCTCTAAATTGCCCCTAAGAGTGCATGTGCGCATGTGCGCGTGTGTGGTTGTTTGTCTATGTGTTAGTCCTGCAATGGATTGGTTGACGATCTATCCAGGGTGTACCCTGCCTTCACCCGACTGCTGGCCGGGATTGGCTCCCCCCCCCCCGTGACCCTGTTCAGGGACTAAGCAGTAGAAAATGAATGTTAAGCGATGACCACAGTTATTACAATTCATCCTGTGGGGAACATGTAATTCTATACAGCTTTCATGGTATCCAACAGTTTCATCCAGCAGCTACTGAGATTTTACAGTCAGTGGTGGACTGAGCAGCTGCCGAAGCAACACAGCCATCTTTTCATCACTAGTGAACTGTGACAAGTGGCAGATGTGTTGACATTCACTTTGTTGCTGTGCTACAGAATGCAGTGAGAAGGCTGGGTTTGATGACTCACTAACTGAAAAGCCAGTGGAGCAAAAATAAATGTGCTGCTTTGCTATTAGATCATTAAATTGCTCCAGTGGTTCTTTGGCGCTTAATACAAAAAATAAATAAACAGATTGGTGGGAGGCCTGACATTACATTCACATCTCCTGGATCTAATTGCCACTCAGGACTCTCATACATGGTTAATGTAGCCTCCCATAAGATTCTCTTAAATGCATGTTTCGTTTGGTGTAATGAATTTGTTGGAATTTGAGGAGAGAAAAATGAAACACACACACACACACACAGTTTCATTACCCACATAAACTATGTCACTCGAGGGTTCCAATCCAAAATGTGTTTCTTCATTAGTTAGCAACACTTCCATTCAACAGAAGAGGTGAGGATGCTGAAGGCTGCGGACTCACCGAGGGAAATCGATGTGCTGCAATAAAAAACATAAATTATGAGTATGAATGAAATATTTTATGTTGTGAAGTAAAATTAGAGTTCAGATTAATAAAATATCCCTAAGGAGAGTGTTTCATCCTCAGTCTTGGCATCACACAAGCCACCAGGAAATTCTTTTATGGCATTTTGCAAACCTTCACTGGAGAGCCTGGCTGTCACATTCAAAGCAAATATAGCTTGAAGAAAGAACACTAATCTTTTAAGGAGAAAAAAAGATATATAGAGCTAACTGAAGGAACTCACCACCTGACTCGATATAGAACAAACATGCAAAAAGAGAAAAAAGCCATTGTTTCTCATATTTTGCACAGTAACTGCAGTGTGTTGTGTGGAAGAAACTTGCATTTGTGCAAACTTCTAATTAACCCCCCGGGTCTTTGTGCTCTGCTGCATGTAGATGATAAAAAATTGGCAGCCTGTTTGCTGGATGTGGAGGGTCAAAAAAGCCAGAGCCAATCAAACTGCCTCTGAGACATTACTCTTAGCAGTAATTTTCATCACCTGAGTATAACTGAGGATGGGATAACTGGGTGTTGGAAACAGCCGACCAAAACATGAGAAAAATGTTGGTTATTTAAAGTCTCATACTAAGACAAGACAAGATGGAAAAGCCTCATCAGACTTTGGAGCATTGAGATTAATAGATAAAATACTGTTAAAAATACTATGAAATCACATTATGGAAACTGTAGGATGGGATATTATAGATAAAAAGTTATAATTTTTGAAATCGATGCTGCACAATTTGACCCAGACTGCCTATTGAAAGTTATTCTTAAGATATCTACTTCACTGATCTAATATCATAAAGTTTGGAGATCACAAGAGACAGAATAGAAGAAATATACTAAGATAATTTAGCAGCATTTATCTTATCTTAAAAATATGATGGCTGACCATTTACACAGAAAAAAATTAACAGTGATCAACAAGGCTGAGCAAGTAAAATTCCCCTTTTGCCCCACTTCGGGGTGGCCTTTCCTTCCATCCTTCAAGCTTGGGTCCTATACCAGAGGCCTGGGAGCTTGAGGGCAGCTACAAGTACCTTGGGCAAATGGGAACCATGAAGAGGCCACAAAAAAGCAGCAACTACCAAGTACCTGCAGAGAGTAAGGCAAGTCCCAAGAAGTCAGCTGAATGGAAAAAGCCAAGTCTGGGCAATTAACACCTAGCCCTGCCGGTCATCAGGTACCCCACTGGTCAAAGGAGGAGATAGAGGCCACTGACATCAAGACAAGGAAGCTCCTGACAAGGCACGGATGGTTTCGCCCCAAGTCCAGCATCCTGAGACTGTACACTAAGAAGAAGGACGGAGGCCGAGGATTAGTGAGCGTCAGAGCCACTATCCAGGATGAAACAACAAAGATCCACGAATACATCAGGAAGATGGCCCCGAGTGATGACGTGCTTAGTGAGTACCTCAGGCAGCAGAAACCAAAGGCAGAAGGGAAGGAAGAGCAGGAACCCTCATGGAAGGACAAACCTCTGCATGGTATGTACCACCATCAAATAGTAGAAGTGGCTGATATCGAAAAATCCTACCAGTGGCTGGACAAAGCTGGACTGAAAGACAGGACAGAGGCACTAATTCTAGCAGCACAGGAACAGGCTCTAAGTACAAGATCAATAGAGGCCATTGTCTACCATTCCAGACAGGAACCCAGGTGCAGCAAGGGTTAGGGTTAGGGCGAGTGGGGAATTTTTTTTTATTTATATACATGCACACAGAACAGAATCGATGATTCCTTTGTAGAACTATATCAGCAGCTCCTGGGGCAGGTCAAAATTCCTGAGCTGGTGCAGGGAGTACATCCTCTGCTGTGCCTTCTTGGTGATGGTCCTGATATTGGACGTCCACTTCAGGTCCTGATAGCGGAGCCCAGGAACTTGTAGGACTTTACTGCTGGTACAGCACTGCCAAGTATGGTGAGTGGGGCTACAGTGGGGGGGCACTTCCTGAAGTCCACTGTCATCGCTACTCTTTTGAGTGTGTTCAGCTCCAGGTTGTTGCGGCTACACCACAGGACCAGCTGCTCAACCTCCCGTCTCTAGGCTGACTCGGCACCGTCTCAGATGAGACCAATGACCGTTGTATCATCAGCAAACTTTAGGAGCTTGACAGAGGGGTCCTTCGAGGTGCAGTCGTTGGTGTAGAATGAAAACTGCAGAGGGGAGAGCACACATCCCTGGGGGGCACCTGTGCTTATTGTCCGGGTGCAGGATGTGGTTTTCCCCAGCCTCACCTGCTGCTTCCTGTCTGTCAGAAAGCTAGTAATCCACTGACAGGTGGGGGCAGGCACAGTGAGCTGGGTCAGTTTGGAGTGGAGGGTGTCCGGGATGATGGTGTTGAATGCTGAGCTGAATTCCACAAAGAGGGCCAGTGCATAGGTCCCTAGGGAGTCAAGCTGTTGCAGGATGTAATGCAGTGCTACGTTGATTGCATCGTCCACTGACCTGTTTGCCCAGTAGACAAACTGCAGGGGATCTAGCAGGGGGTCTACGATGTCCTTCAGGTGGGCCAACACCAGTCTTTCAAAGGACTTCATGACTACAGATGTTAGGGCGATAGGTCTGTAGTTGAGATTGTGGACACCTTTAAATACCTGGGTGTCCACCTCAACAATAAACTGGACTGGACCAACAACACTGATTACTTTGTCATAAATACAAAATATATGCACAAAAGACTACTGAGTATTTGGAACACTTCAGAACATGCCTAAGAATCATCAAGTTTTTGGATTTCTTGATGGTCAAAGGAATTCATTAATAGTTGTGTGTACATGTAATGGGACATGACAAAAAACAAACTGTTAATAGTTAAATTCAGTGTACTGTTCAGTCCAAAACATATACTTGCTAAAAACAGGGCCTGTTGCAGCCCACTATATAGGCCTGCTTCCTGTTTCTTCTAAAAGTTTATATCTGTTCAGGTGAGTGAAGACTTATGTGTTGCCCCATGACTGACTGGGAGATTATGCTACAGTATGCTGATACAAACTCTTCATTTTAGGTTGACTCAAGTAAGAATGTATAATATTTGTCCTCATTGGTCAGTCTCAAAAATTTAAATTATTAACACCAGACTGTTGGTTAGAAGAAAGAGATTCAATGATCACGATTGCTGTTAGTCTTTTTTCAATGTAAAGGTCCTCCAACTGTAACTACAAGCCCAATTTAACAATCAAACAAACCAAATAAACAAAACAGTTAGCAGTTTTTACTCCTTTGCTCACTTATTTCCTCTTTAGTTTCTGACAGTGGTAATAACGATGTCATGATATCTTTAGGAATGTATTGTAGTGTTGGTGTATTATTGCAGAATATCAAAAAAGGAGCAGTGTGTTTACACATTGTGGCTTAATAACAGCTAACACAGTAGTACAAAGCCCTATTTGAACAAATCTATTCATATATAAATGTTTCGTTTTACACACACACACACTCACATTCAACAGAAATTGTATTAAAATAGCTATTCTTCATCTTGCTTCATTTTCTAAATGCTGCAGGTTGGATTTTGGCACATAAAGGAGAAGCTGGAGCTCCTGGAGGAAGCTTTGCCCTCTTGGCTGCCTCTTCTTCAATCCACTGTGAGGGAGATGGCTAAAAATGCTGGCAGTAGCAGCATGTTGTGTCCATACTGTTGAAGGGGGAGTTCCTCTCCCTCCCACCCCCTTTCTCTCTCTCTCTCGCTCTCTCCCAGCTCAGCATCTCCACTCTCACGATCAGTAAATCCACTGGTCTGATGCTCCATAGAGCCACCATCCAGTCCATCTGAGCCTCTTGTGGGGAGGATTTCAGTCATTGCTCCTGTGAGAGGTGAGTCATTCTTTATCTCTGTCTCCGCACTCATGATGGATTATGGCCACCGTCTTAAGACATCTTTTCATTTTTACATTCATTTCTGCCAAACCTGTCAATTATAGAACAGCTGATGTACATAGACTGAAAGGGACCTCACATGTGTTTCTGTCTGTTTTTAGTGTCATTGTCATACTTTATTATTTTAGTTTTCAGAGCTTTTAATATGATGGAAGCTTCATGTTGGTCTGTGATTCAAAGTAGACTATGCAAAATAAATTACAGGATATTTGTGTTATATGACTGGACACATTGCAGCTGCATGATAAATTACAGTATTTTCATTATTTAGATGTATATAAATCAAGTTTTAAATTTTGCAATTTTATCATAAATTTATAAATCTCCAAATAATCCTAAAGGTGCTCAATCAAACATTGTGGGCAACCACACCTACAGTGTTTGTTTGAAACTCCACATCACAGCCAACACTGTCCACACACTGTCGATGAAAGGATAGATTCAAACTGTCGGAATGGTTTTTGTCTTTAATGGACTGTACAACATGTGCTTTCAAATCAAAAAAACTGCCGGAAATGTTATCTTACTTTGCCGACAGCAGAGTCGAGAAGTGAGGCTTGAATTCTATTTGCTGTGGATTGATATCATAACCCTTTTTTTAGAGTCAGATAGAACTATCCTCTAAGCTCTTCCTATGGAAACACAAACACAGAGGGGACTAGATGCTGCCCAGTCTCATGGTATGCTGCCAGATTTGCATTTGCTTAAAATGAAGGAACTACTGCCCCTGATAAATACAGAATGTCACTCACCTAATTCATGGCCAAGGAAACATGTGTGTTAGCTGTATTTCAGCACAAAGCTTCCTGTTAGCCGGTGGCAATAACAGCATGGTTTATGTCAGCTGAGTGTCACAGTGTGTGGTGCATAAACTGAGACAATGAACACTCAGTTAAAGCTGAGACCACTGATTCATTAGCATTAAGAACACTTAAAGCTAATGGTTAAGGCCGCCCACCAAGAGCTGGGGTCTGTCAGAGGTTTCTTCAGTTAAAGGGAGTTTTTCCTCCCCACTGTCGCCAAGTGCTTGCTCAGAATTAATGGCTGCAACCCCTATTTGTGCAGATGTTTTGCTTTCTCGGTGTAAGTGATGCTGTAATAATGCCTGGGGATATGTCATTCTCTCACAAAGATTAGTCACCGGTGTGGCAACGCAGTAGCAGTGAACATCACTCAGTGTGTCACAGGGAGCTGTCTTTTTACAGGCTGACCCAAATCTGGCTCCTGATAAATATGTCCTGCCAGGGGAATAAAAACTCATCTTCATTCACGAGTTCATTCCACTTGTATTGACTGGCTTACAATGTGACAAGTTCATCCCTTCTCTGTGCTCCTCACTGATATCCGCAGAAGGACGGTTGTATGACAGGTCACTTATTAAAGCTTGTGTAAATAGTCACACAGCAGGTCTAATCAGAACAAAAGTGGAAAACAGTTGCTCAATATTACACAGATGCAGATGCAGATACAGACAGAAATCAGTTCTCAGTATGGCTCGCAGCCTGGGTGGATGATAATGGTGATGCACACTGTGAATTACATTTGACAGCTGCAAAAGATTTTTGTATTCTATTTACACCAAGGTAACTCTCCCACCAGAATCTCTGAATATATTATGCCGTTGAGGACAGTGCTGAAAATCAGCATTTACATTTAAGGTTTTGCATTGATTTGATGATGTATCAGTTATTTTGTTCAGTGAATTAGCCAAAAGCAACCAAACATTACCATCTGGTCATGTAAAAATAGTTTCACAGTTGTTTTCATGAATGGTATATTTAATTTAATTTAATTATCAACCATATGACACACATTTATTGGCTCAATGTTTACTATACTCTTGTGGAGAACTCCAGTTTAGTGTTAATGTTTTTATTTTCATTGTACTGAAGCTGTTTTATTTTGGAGATGTGACTACTACAGAATTTGAATTAATCCAGGAATGTTAGATCATTTGATGCATAATACCTCCATGTGTTTACACAGCACTATGTCCAGGAACCTGTCACAGCATTTCAGAGTTCCACACATGACCAAAACAATGACTGTGATTATGTCCACAATTTATATATACTGTACATGTGGTATATGTATATATGATGAGTGCTGCTTGATGCACTATTTTTACTGTATATCTGTTGTGATTAATATCAAAGTCATAACAAAAACATAGGCTGCTATAAGGATTTTTCAGTGGAATATTTTCAACTCACTTGCGACCTAATTTAAGCCATCTTCCAAGTGAATCTGTTGGTAGCAACCACTAATGTTTGATTAGTGTTAGTGTGCCAAAAAAGAGAGGCTTGATCATGATTTGAACGGTAATAATGCTTTCTGGAGACATCTGGGAGATAAAGAAAACACTACAGTATTTTTGTGATAATGTAGCCATGGCAACTACTGAAGAGGTGCTCATGACTATGGTGTTTGCTATCATCCCTGTCACTGGAGTCGGCCACATAATAGGACTGGCTTCAATGTGGAATCTATCGCTATACATGGACTTATAAAGTATGAAACACTCAGTTAAAAGAACTTTACACTTGTCCTTTCACCTGCAATAGCAACAAAACTGAATTTATCCTAGTTTGTTTATTACTCTCGTTATCTTTCTCTTCCTTGTTTTCTTTTTTAACCCCTTCATTTTTATGTTTGGGGTGTTTGGGGCACATACTGTATTTCATCATTTGACTGTTTCATATTTTCCTCATGTAACATTTCCTTTTCCAATGTCAATAGAATGGGAAGTAAAGCCGAACTTTCTATTGTCTAATTGAAATGCTGGGAAAAAGGGAAATCTTGTCGTAGGGAAAATAGGAAGCAGAACAAAATGTGTACAGTATGAGCAAAATACATTTTGTCTAAATTAATTTATCTGCTGGTGGTGTTAGGGGAAAATCACATCATGTTACCAAAGTTCACCCTCTCATGTATTCAGTAAAATTTCAGAATCTTTTACGATTCTTTTATCTGCTTTGTGGGTTTCAGACGTCCATATTAGTACATTTTTATACCATGATTTACTGAAACAGTGTTACTGAGACGGAGCATGTAGGATATGGAACAATGATTTATTTACACCCTGATCACAGCACTTGGATGATTTATTCACTGAAATTCATATTACTGTGTTAATTGAAAGATAATTTTTATATCATTGGTGCACCGGATCAATGGTAAAACTGAGCTCCAAAAATGTTACTGTGCTTTACATCAAGCAACCAGATTGTCTTGTAAATATACATCACTTATGTCATTTTCCTCTTTCATACTGTAACACAGCAGGCTCACAAGTTGTTGTATTGGTGTAATTACCATTTCCAGGTGATTAGACTTGATTACGTTTGTTGCACTGTGCTGAATTGATTTTTTTCCTAGTCTCTGAATAAATAAGGCTGATAACACAACTCTAACTTCTACTTGAGAAGACTGCTCTTGCTTTTTATTTTAATTTTATTTCCCACATAAATATAACCTTAAATCAAAAAATATGTTCAACATTTTAATACCCATTCTTGTCTTCTGAGCCATTCCATTCACAGTAATGCATTTGTGGGCTCAGACAGCATTCATATAAGCTTTAACATCCAAATAAGCTTTAATTGGTCTCACATTTCAACAGTTAGGAACTACAGGGGGTGGTCTGCATCTACGATGGGAGATTATGATCAGATTCCCAGCAGATAAACTTCAAAATGTCTCTATTGATCTGTGATCAAGGCAGCGTGGGTCTTCTTTTCTGGTTTCCAACATAGGTACAAGATCTCAGTCAGTAACTGACCCCATGAGACTGGCGCTACAGAAGATGGGGGGTGTTTTAATAAAGACAAAATGGGCAGAGTCACAAACACGTGGGCAAATAAGGAGAGACAGATAGACAGTCAAGGAGCAGAGTAGCCAGATTCACAGGGGGAGATGTGATAATGGCTGGAGGTGTGTTACCTGGAACACGCACAATCAAAATAACAATGCAAAAATAAGTTTTATTTCAAGTGAACACTAGAGACTGTGAGTGATGGGGGTGAGTACTAGACTGTAAGGTGGTAAGGTGCTGCTCATAACTGTGCAATGATCATACAGTAACTGAGAGCCAAAATTTATACTCAATCCCCAATCTGTGACATCACATCGTCAAACTGCAACACAAGGCAGATCAGAACTGTAGGAAACAGACATCTACAGGTGGGTCTGACCTGCTTATGAATGACATGTAGAGGTACTCCTTTAATGTGTTTTCTTAAACAGATTAAAGCTCTTCCAGGCTTTTTTCACTCATTATCAAGTCACTCTGAGCTGTGTTCTCGACTTGTCAGCTAATACAAAAATGCCTGGTGATAGATTTTCAAGTAGTTTGAGGTCTCCATTAAAAAATGTACGTTCTTACCTAGTATGATACAACAATTAGGGGGGAAAGCATTCAGAAAAAGATGACATTCAGTTGTCATAGATATTTTCATGCAGAATCTTCATGTTTTGACAGTCTTGAGAGTGTGCTCTGTTAAGTCATGAAAGCTAAAATCAGAATGATTAAAACACTACTAGAGGAGATACTGGAGGGAACAAAGCAGTCCTTTCAAGAAAAAGTGATCTCAGGCAACCTTAATTTTTCTTCTGTTTAGCAGTGGTTAGCAGGTTATCATAATATTTCAAAGAGTGAGCTGCTGTACTTTGCATTTGTAGTTTTATCAGGGTGTAATTGAGTGGAGGGTTAAGTCTAAAATGCCTATTATTTCCAACTTTTCCCCATAAGCCCCATTCCTGCACTAACACCTGCTGGCGTTATTCTGCAAGAACCACATAAAAATGATCAAAAGAAATGCAGGATGGTTAAATCCCAGTTCTGTAATACATTATCTTCTCCTAAATGTTTTTCATGTATTACAGTACATCTCTATTGTGGGATATGCCCAAACCAGAGAACACAGAGGTTTGAACAAAACAGCAGCAAGCCTGATCCTGTGCAGAAGTTGTACACTTGAGCCCAACCCCCAGGGTTATCCCCAACAATTGCTCAGTCAGCAACAGGCTACATGAAAATCACTGACCTCAATATAAAGAACTCTTAACCCAGCTCAGCACAGCAGCATCACACAGAAACCAACAGTATGCTATCTGAGTAGACAACAAAGTGCAGTAGTAGTGAGTCCTAAAACTCGGAACCCAGTTTTTCTGCACTTCCGGTACCCTTACGCCAAGGTCAGTGAGCTTTTTCAATAGGTTTATGGTTAGACAACTGAAATAAGGTCTGTGGTTAACACAAGGCCAACACATCTTCACAGTCTACTTTCCAAATGCAAAAAGTGCATGCACCTCCCTATGAAACTTCTTTGCATCAGGTGCATATGCCAGGAAATAATAGTAATAAAGTACAAAGATTATAGCTTGCACACTGATTTGATGTTCCACAAAGTTATTTTATTCAGGCCAAGCTGCCACACCAATGATGCTTCAACATCTTCCTCATGTATTTACGGTGTGTACTCTGACTTGACGTTCATATAGACTTCTACAAACACACACACAACAGCACAGCAACATTATGACCCCAGTTTTCCCACACAATATTTACACCCACTCTACCACATTACAATACAAAATACAAATACTGTACACATCTAAACACGTTTAAAAAAAACACCAGATCCTATAATAAATGTATCTATGGATGGGTCAAATAAATCCCTACAAGGCCAAACATTACAAGTATCCAAGAGTGCAAAATGCTTCTTTTAGTTCATACACAACCTTTGAAACCACAATCATATCTTATACAAAAATCCAATTCATAAACTTTATAAGCAAACCATCAACTTCAACCTCCAGAAAAGGTCCAAATGTTAAAATCTTCATTCATTCCATGTGGAGACTGCGTTTAGTGTATAAATCCAATATGCCTCCCTTTGGAGGAGTCATTTCCCTCGACCTCGATTCCTTGAAGAAATGGCAGCTGTTTTGATACCAAGGTACTGTGTCTCAAAGAACAAATTTTGTGTCATGTTGTTGAAATGCTGCCATTGGATTTCTGGGATTGGCCCATCTGATGCTAGATCTGTGCTCACTAATGCATGTGCGTAAAGTGCGAGAGGTTTTGCCAACATATGCAAGTCCACAGGGATATCATGTGCAGTGCTGCAGGTAATCACACCATGAATTCTGATACCGCAACCCATGCTATGGTGATTAAATGACCTGCAGCAGTGGGCGTAAATGAACCGAGTGCACCTGCCACATTTATAGTTGCCATCTCTGAGGATCGAGTGAGAAAAGGGAACAGATATAATAGGCATTTGAGATTTAACCAACATGCTACATATGTTACAAGGTCTTATCAATTAGATTTTTTGATATATCAGTTATTGATTTTATGAAACTCTGCTCCTATGTTAGAATATTTAAGTCAACACACTACCCCATTTGGGAATGCTTTGAGAGCTACAGATTGTAAACATTGTGTTTGGAAGATGTTATAAATTCCTAGATGCATTCACCCATTCCTTTTTACATCCTCTGGTGAGAAAACCACCAGTTATATTAGTCGCATGTACTTGGTATAATTCATCTATACTTCAGATTTGGCTCTATGAAACTAACTAATGCGTAATCCTTTTATGAGGGAATGTGGGTGAAATCTATCTCCCCATAGTACAGTTGGTTTTTGATGGAGCTCAGTAAGTAGTTCAATCCCCTACTTTTTGTATTTTCACATCCAGAAAACTAATACAAAGTGGTGAATTTCAGGTGTTTGTCACAAGAGTTAACATATTGGTTAAAGTTAGATAAATTATCATCAGAGGAACCAAACACAATGAAAATATCATCAATGAATCGTTTATATGCCTTTATCATACTCAAAAATGGAGTCTTGATAAATGTTATGCTTTCTCAAACATTCCCCTGTAAAGGTTAGCATATGCTGGTGCCATACAGTTATTCATAGCAAAACCCAATTAGCACAGCATAACAGTACCTTTTTGAAACAAAAATAGTTCTTTTATTTAAATACAATATCTACCAAATCTGCAATGCTTTCATTACAGGATTTATCTGCCTCAGAATGTTGACTTATTTACATAAGAATAACTTTGTGGCGCATCAAATCAGTGTGCAGGCTATAATCTTTTTACACATATTCTCCAACATAAATACCCTACTCATGATTTTGTTTAATGCTTTATTTATTCATTTATTCAAAAGGTGGTTGCTAACAAGTGGCTAAATGAGACTACAGAGGTAGAGACTCATCTACTCATTAGCCCACCTTTACAGTCTTGTTGTGTCTAAACTCACAGACTGGCAAACTATTCCACCTGACACAATCATGATCACTAGCTAGATCAGGTCACACTAAGAGGAAAGGATTTTGTAGTAGAGGTAAGTTTGCTAAATGAAATTACAAGTTGGAAGCTGTGGTGGTGATGCTGAAGTCGCGAGACCGTGGTGTAGCTCGTTTATAGCCTAACAAAACTTCTGCCGATTGTATCTGGGCTTCAAAAATCATAAAGTTATGTTCATTTGATTAGATTTTCTTGCTGAACCAGATGTGTAAGTGTCATAATTTTATTTTGTTTTGTTTTTGTCACAGAGCTTATTTTCTGCAATAATCCAAAAGCCTATTGGAAAAATCCCATTGGCTTTTTGTCAGAAGGCCAAGGTGATACAACGTCCAACTTTCAGGCTGGTCTACAAACATTTGTCATCCCTATGGCACTTTATGCCCAAGAGCTGAGCGGGGCTTTAAACTACAGGAGCTCGGGGGGCCATACTGTTTGATAATCCAGCTAAATAGGCATGTCATGATCTCGGGTTTTGTCATGTCTTTGCCTCTTTTTTCCCTGTAGTGTTAGGCCCTGCCTCTGTTTTTGTTCCAGTTTTCCTTCTCTCATCTCCTGCTCCACCCAGTTCTGCTCACACTCACCTGTCTTCCATCAGTGTAAGCATTCACACACTGCCAGATTGTCATTGTTGAAACTTTAGCCTGCTGTGACTATTAGAATGGGTAGGTGAGGTTCTTATGAGGATAGTGATGTCACCTTGGTGTGTCTGTAAGAAGACATCTGAGGTCAGGATGCAGTTTGAATGTTTAAGTCTTAGATGGAACAGTAATATGCAGGCAGCACAGTGATGTAAAGAGTTCAGATTGCAGGCTTGGTCCACATGTGAAACTACCTGCTCCTTTTCTCAATGAAATCCTATTACTGACATCTAGCAAATGAAGGGAACAACCACAGTCAAATACACATAAAAAACAATTACCATATGATCTGTTAGAGTTAGCAGAAATCCATTTACATTTGTACTCACATGGTTAACAACCTAACTGCTAAAACTTAACTACTGACATTAACGAAGTTACTATGACATGAAATATGTGACTGAAAACAACTCATAGTTTGTCAGTGATGCAGTCTTGCATCCAAGAAGAATGATAAGTTGATGCACTACTGATGATACTCCTGATGAATCAGCTGCTAGCTTCATAATCATGGTGGGTTCTCTACTGCCAAGTTTACTCTCTGATGTGCATAGTAACATACTCTGCGCACGTGTTCACATCCATTCACTGCCATCATCAGTCTCCATAACAGTAACTTCAGCATTTGTTCTCTGTGCTTGTCCCAGCTTTGACTACCTTTCTTCTTTGAACTCTGACTTTACCTTCCTTGTGTATGGACTCTACTTTGTCCCCAGTTTTTATTATTGGGTTTGCCCTCATCTGAACTGATAGCCTGTTTTGTTTACAAACTGTTCCTTTAGTCCAACTCTAGTTTATTGTATACTCTGAAGTCTCACCTGCCACCTGTCTGCCATATGCAGTACATTTTTCTGTGCTTCATACTACATGTAATAATAATAATAATAATCTTTATTTGTACCGCACTTTCCAGCTCGAGAGCACAAAGTGCTACAACAATAAAAACATAGAATACAATATCAGTTAAGAGCACTCATAAACAGGCAGAAGCCAAATGGATATCCAGGGACTGATATAGGCCAACTCCTACCCGGCCGGCTCTCCCACCGGGGGCTTACCCGTGGTGGCCCAAGGACTAATACCCACATTGACATATTAAAACTAGTTAAAAAATAAATTATTAAAGGTGATGAAGATCAGTGAACAGGCTAAACATTAAAAGCTTGTTTGAAAAGATGCGTTTTCAACGCTGACTTAAATGCTGCCGGCTCAGTTATCGAGCGTATATCTAAAGGCAGGGAATTCCACAGCCTAGGGCCATGCACGGCAAAGGCGCGCATGTACTGTATAGTTCTTTTATCATGACACTGCCGTATTATCTGTACTGCAGCACCTGACTGAATCAACCATGCCACTAGCATTGTTGCACTCATCTGAGCTACTTATGATGCCTATCTGTATACTTACCTGCATTCCTATTGTTTGTCTCAGTACAAGACAGTACATTTACTTGCTTTAATCATTTTTACCATTATCACTTCCAGTGTCAGTTATCCTCCCCCCCTCAGTGTTTGTGTCTCCTACCAGTATATTTATTTTGTTATACTGTGTACCCCTGTTTACCAGTGTTTGTGCCTGAAAGAAAATCATTAATATAATCATAATGTAATCTGCTTATCAGTACACTGGTCATTAAAACATTAAAACCATGGTCTGCATCTAGGTCCTCCATCCATCCATCTATTTTCTTCCGTTTATCCGGGACCGGGTCGCGGGGGCAGCAGTCTAAGCAAAGATGCCCAGACTTCCCTCTCTCCAGACACTTCCTCCAGCTGCTCCCGGGGGAT
>NW_018127961.1:1558671-1607744 GCF_001952655.1 Monopterus albus
GTCGAATGCCTTCTCCAGATCCACGAAACACATGTGGACTGGTTGGGCAAACTCCCATGAACCCTCCGCCACCCTGAAGAGGGTATAGAGCTGGTCCAGTGTTCCACAGCCAGGACGAAAACCACATTGTTCCTCCTGAATCCGAGGTTCGACTATCGGACCCCAAAACAGGAACAACACAAGTGAGGAAAAGCCGAAAGGTGACAAGTGTAGGTTCGATAGGGGTTTTTGGGGTGACGGGTTCATGTTGTGCCTTTTTGAAGTTTGAGTCAGAGGTTCTCAGTCCATCTGTGGTCAGGTTCATGCAACAACAGCCCTTTAGCGGTGTAGTTGTGTTAATCACTATATTGCTCATTGGTGGAAGAAGTCTGTTTACTTAAGTAAAAGTAGCGGTACCAAAGTGTAAAAAGACTTTATTACAAGTAATGTAAAATATTATAAAATGTTAAAAACACTGAGGAACAAAAGTATGAGCGTCAAAATACACTTAAAGTACCAAATGTAAAAGTACTCATTATGCAGAATGACATAATGTATATCATATTATTGGATTATAATAACTGATACATTACATCACTTTAATGTTGCAGGCAAGCAGCAGATACTGGCTGGCAAGTCTGGATATTTTGGCAATGACAAATGAAATACAGCTTACAGTGTATTGTACATCCAGCCTGCAACTTAACATTTGTTCAATTTTCAGTTTTGAAAAGGAAGGGGATTTTTTTTCTATTTTGTCACCTAAAGTATCAATAAATTTTTATTTCTGTTCTTTGCTGCTGAAAATATGAGTTCTACCTTACATATCGTTCCATCTGTGTGTGTGGGCTGGACAGATGGCCGATAAAGTTCTCCTGCTATCTTCCAGAATGGGAAACAGCAAAAAGCTGGATACTAAATATAGGCATATTTTCAGGTTAAGCAGAGCTTATTAACAATTTATATGTAGTTAGGAAGAATACCATATCATAGTGATGCCAATCAATAATAAACTGATGTGAGAAAATGAAAACTGTTGAACTACTGAAATGAAAAGACACATCACACAAAGTAAATAACTGAAATATAACTTTGCTAAGAATTTGAATTGCACTGGCATTTTAAGAGGTTAAATGTGTTGTAATTGATATATAAATGCTAGTTTTTAGAGTAATTGCTTTTTGATTTTGAACACTTTATGATAAGTATTCTGACAATTAATACTGCAGCAGTTCCATTAAAATGGCAATGATATTCATACTTTTTATGTGCATGCATGACAGCAGTAAGAGTCTTAACTACACAAACAACCTGGTATTGATGTTTCCTTGCCCTGCAGTAAAGGTTAAGTACTGTAAGTGTCACTTTGTAATGGGATTTGCTTAATGACAATGACTGCAGTCCAAACAGGGGTTGAGGTGGTCCTAATGCAGAATTTGTTGTGCATTGCTTAATTTGAGTTAAATGGTTTTATGCTGTTGTCAGGGTGTTTATTTCCCCCATTTTTCACATTCAGTGTTGCCACATGACTCTGCAGAGTTTTTTAAGACAGAGTAAAAGAGGTTATGTTTCCTCAGTGCAAAAGTATAGGGAACATAAATAGAGTCATCTGACATCACCAGAGGGTCCGTATGTCAGGTCATGAATTGACCTGAGAAACAGGGCAGGCTGTTCTCTGAAAGGAACTGTTATTGCTACTCTAGTCTCATCACATCTCATCAGCTGAGGGCAGGATCATAACACTAAGGCTTTTTTATACCCCGGGTGTCATGTGAGGCCCCTTTATCTCATTTTTGTCATACCCAACTGGAATGTTCAGAACAAACTCCTGTGCCTTTTAATTTTGTCAGTGGCAACTATTTGCCTCACTGACCTTTAATGGTGCATAGATTTGAATGCAATCTTTTGATAATTGTGACTGTTTTAGGCTCATGCCTCCAGTGTAGAAGTCTAATTTTAGGCTGACTATTTTGTATCGTGTGTACAAAGTTATTTTAAATCAACTTAAGAAGGGGTCAGTTGTGTAGCACAAAATGTGTCAACTCTTAATCCTTGAGTTCTGTTGAGACTGACTTCGCTTTCCCATTGTTTGAGGCCAGATTGATCCTAATAGTTTGAGTGAAAATATTTTAACATGGATGCATTTCTTTTTATATTTTAGACCTTTTCAAATCTTCCTGAGCTTGTTCAATCCCAACAGATTAAAAATTATTTTACCACCTCACTGCTTAAAAGGGTAATCAGTGTGTAATACTGATTAAAATGCAAAGGCCTCTTACCAGGGTACTGATAATCTGCCTCGGGCACATCATTTGTCTCAGATGCGTCCTACTAAGTGTCAGTATTGCTGAGACACATATCTCATGCCTGAAAGACACTGACTCTGGCGTTTCCACTCATTACAAAGTCATATTTCAGCCAAGAGAAACAACAATCAGCCCATGAGAAAAGAGTGATTCAAATGGCTTTGTCCTTCCTTTTTATGTGTTTGCCCTCTACCACCCATGGGAGATTTCCACAGTGTAACAATTTTCAGGGCTCTGTTTTGTGCAGGACAGTGGCAGATATAGAAAATTTTGGAAGGGGTGGCCAGGCTGGGGCACAAACTCAGAGAGGGGTGGCACATTTGAAATGCATGTAAAAGTAAATTAAATCCCTATTTCTAATAATAAACCAAGTGAATAAAATTGTTTATTGTGTGTAAAAAGAAGACACATTGTGCTTTCTTTAGCTAACTTTGGCTGTAAACCTTATTTAATCCAGGCCAGTAATATCACTGCTGCACAACGACCCCCTCCACCTCCACACCCCACTGAGGCAAATCACGCCAAGTAATCCACAACAACACAATCTGAGAAAGTAATCTAAATATCATGCTGCATGCGGGATATAAAATAAAACTAATTTGACCAATATCAAGTACAAAGCACCGGAAAAACAACAATTTGTCATTGTTTTTCATTTTTCATTGATTAATATTGACAAGCATCACTTTTTGATTCTGGCAGGGGTGGCACCAGGGCTGGCCAATCAGATTGTAGGGATGTGCCACCCCTGGCCACCCCTTGGCTTCAGTCATGTACAGGACATCTATGTGTGCATGCTTCTGTGCACATATGCAAGAATATACTGCATGTCTTGAGGTAATTTCTTCTCTTGTTCACGTGTCTGTGTGTGTGTGTGTGTGTGTGTGTGTGTGTGTGTGTGTGTGTGTGTGTGTGCCGCACAACACCCATTGTGCAGCCCAAAATCCATGAGTTACTATCCTCGTGGGGACCAGGATCACTTGTGGGGACCAGAGGCTGGTCCCGACAGCATAGTTTGTCAGATTTTATGAAAACAATGGGGTGTAAGGTTAGAGCAAGTGTAGGCTTTCGTTAAGTGTTAGGCTATGGGTTAAGTGTTAGGCAAGTAGAAGTTCTGGTTAAGGTTAGGGTAAGTCTCCTGGAAATGAATGTAAGTCTATGTGGGGACCACGTAAGTGACAAAAACAAGGGTGTGTGTGTGTGTGTGTGTGTGTGTTTGTGTATGTGCTGTATTGAACAACTGTACCATGCATCAATCAAAGAAGCAAAATTGAGTTTATTACCTAGGTCACTGACCCCAAACATCAGCAGTGTGCAGTCCCTTAATTATATTAAATATTAATGTCAGGTTAAAACACATCTTCTACAAAGTTTTAAATAAATTAGGAAAAGTCAATACTATCGTAAAAGAATAAACACAGAAGTAGCTGAGGGTTTGGTGAAAGGTACAGTAAATATGAAGCTACCACCAGCAGCAGTTTGGCTTAGGTGAGCACAGCAACTGGAAATACCTAGGCTGATTCTGTCCAAAGTTAACAAAATCCAACAATTAGCACCTCTAAAGCTCACTAATTAGCATATTTAAGTTATGTTTTGTCATTGTGAAATTACTAGGCACCCAGCAAAGAAATAAATGAGATGGACCAGCACATAACAACTTGCAGAATCACAACATGTAGATTTTACATTTGAGTTTTTGTAGAAATTAATCAAATAAGATGTGCTAATTAGCAGGGGTAGAAAGTAACCAAGTACATTTACCCAAGTACTGTAATTAAGTACAATTTTGAGGTATTTGTACTTTACTTGAGTATTTTCATTTTTTGCTATTTCATACTTCAGTTTTACTACAATTTAGAGGCTAATATTGTACTTTTTTACACTACATTTATTTGATAACTTTAGTTACTAGTTACTTTTCAGAATCAGATTAATAAAAAGCATTATTGAAGATCAGTATAGTCAAACTACCCAGCACTATTTCAAATTAAAAGCATATAAGCTACTTAAAACTAGTTCCTCGTTTCCAGTTGCAACATTAAATATGATGAACACAATAATGCATCAATAATTGTAATATAATAACATGATATGTTAAATTATATGATTAATGTTAAATATGTCTTTCTACTTAATGGGTACTTTTACTTTTATACTTTAAGTACTGTATGTTTTGATGCTAATACCTGTGCACATTTACTTAAGTAACATTTTGAATCCAGGACTTTTACTTGTAACAAAGTATATTTACACTGTGGTATTGCTAATTTTTCTTGTGTAAGGGATCTGAGTACTTCTTCCACCACTGCTAATTAATGAGCTTTAGCTTCATGCTCAAATAAGCTAATCAGCTGCTGGCAGTAGCTTGATATTTACCATGATAACATTATAGTTAACAATCAGCAATCAGACAGAGTTACCCACTAGCTGGTCCACACAGTGCTGTGTTCAGCAGCCAAAGAGCCAGGTGTTTCCCTCAGGAGATGGTAGAGACCACAAACAGGTACAAGAGAGCAAATATTGGACTTGGCCATAATGATAATGTTGCTCTGTAACTATTGGGTGTACAAATAAGTCATGTCAGTTTAGAAGGTAAAGACTGGTGACAAATGAGAGGAAAAACCAACATGAAGTGTCTTAGTCAGGTGATGAGCCGCCACTTGTCTCCAGAACAGCTTCAGTGCACCTTGGCATCGATTCTTCAAGTCTCACTTTAATGTTTTCCTTTGCAGTTGGCTTGAAAAATGCCATCCAGAATAGAGCAGCAGTGATCTGGACCAGAGCCAAAGCAAGAATGAACATGTCTGATGAGTCCTCTTACCATGAGGAGGTGCTACTGAGTAACTCCACCTGGGGTTACTTCTACAGTTACCAAAACTACACCGTGTCCCCTCCTTTGCTACCAGACATGACAAGCACCTCCAAACCGGCAGCATGTGAGCAGGTCCACATCGCTGTAGAGGTTTGTATTTGTGTGTGCACTCAACACCAAAATACACTTTTTGAAACTGTTTCAGTTTTGATTGGCAATTTATAGTATTATTTTTTTTGTGCGTACTCTGCTCAGGTGGGAACCACTACTGTACTTCATTTTGTGCTACTCTTCTGTTTTATTCATGTTTACTCTTCTCACTGTTGCATTGTATTTTTGTCTTTTCTCATCAGGTCTTTCTGATCCTGGGTATCATATCCCTGCTGGAGAACATCCTGGTCATCACAGCCATCATCAAAAACAAGAACCTCCACTCACCCATGTACTTCTTCGTCTGCAGGTGAATACTTGCTCACATACATTATAGAATTTGTTTATGGATATTAAGATATTTTATAGGTTACTCATGAAGTTTGAGCTTTGGGTGGCATTCCTTGCTGTCCAGTATCTATATTGTTATAATAAATCTGTGGTAGATTACCACACTATAGGGCCCTGGGGTAGAAATGAGCTATAGGCCTCTGTTTCTCCCATTCTCTGTTCATTGCAGTAATTTTGAATTGCCACAGAATTATTTAGGAATATGCATCATGTAGGCACAGTATGAAGTGAAATAATAAAAGCCTTGAGTCTGGAGCTGAACTTTGACCCATCTACAAGCTGGGGCCTCAATCCCCAATCCCGGCCGGCAATCGGGCGAAGGCGGGGTACACCCTGGACAGGTCACCAGTCCATCGCAGGGCTAACACATAGACAAACAACTATACACATGGACACATACACTCCTATGGGCAATTTAGAGACACCAATTGACTTTGGACTGTGGGGGGAAGCCGGAGTACCCGGAGAGAACCCACGCAAGTACGGGGAGAACATGCAAACTCCACACAGAAAGGGAGCCCAAACCCGGAACCTTCTCACTGTGAGGCAACGGTGCTAGCCACTGTGCCACCATGCTGCCCCTATCACTATAAAGTCATATAAAGTCATGTACTGCTAAATTGGATATTATGGCAGAAACTAAATATGTTTGCGAAAATTTTGCTGATACAGTTAGTATCAACATATTTGCAATTATGTTTCCTGCAAAACGTGACTGCTCTTGCAGTTTAATTGTAATTTCTAGAAGACAGCACTGGATAGAATTATCAGCATGTCACTGTGAGCGCTACACATATTTCTTCTGCTTCTGATGTGTGTATGTGTAACAGGAGGCTGTGCCAGAGATGAGCAGAGAGTCCACCTGTTTTATTTTATACACATTTTGAACAACAAAAATTGAAAGTTTTTACATGCCCCTGAGGTGGCAAAGTGGGCTTAGTTAACCCAGTGATGAGAATTTGCACATCTTGAGCTCAACACCCACAAGTTGTTCAAATAAATAAATGATTCAGTCTTGTGCTGACCTGTCTAGGGTGTAGGGTACCATGCCTCCCACCCAGTGTTAATTAAGATGATGCAAAAAGTTAACACTGCAAAGTTCCCATGTTCACTTGAGTGAATTATTTTGCAAAACACAGAGGGATTCTAGCAGAAGCAGAACTGACCAGTAAAGTAAAAGAAGTGAAAGTGCTCATTGTTATTGTGATGATGTTAGCATTCAGTGCAAAACACCACAATTTCTTGCTTTTGTCAGGACTGTCAGTGTGTCACCTTTGAATAATTTTGAATAAATATTGATAAAATAAATCCATCTTGGGTGAAACTCAAATACCACTAATGGTTTCTCTGTTGGTGTCTCTAAATTTTGATATGTACGAACTTCTGCAAAAAGTTTAGGAGTAGCATCTTGACTTGGCACATCAGTGACTTGGCCTCACTTTTGCCTCCCTGTCATAGATGTCAATTGAAAATGTCACATAGATTGCATAATGCACTTTCAATTGTCAAGTCATTAAACTGGTTTTCCACTGTGACAGAGTGCTAGAACAGCTGCTCTGTAGGCTCCTGATTCACGAGGAAGAAGTCTGACCTAACTTGTCTGGTCATTGCAGTCTGGCAGTCGCAGACATGTTGGTGAGTGTGTCCAACGCCTGGGAGACCATCATTATTTACCTTCTGAACAACAGACAGCTAGTGGTGGAGGACCACTTCATCCGGCAAATGGACAACGTGTTTGACTCCATGATCTGCATCTCTGTCGTTGCATCAATGTGCAGCCTACTGGCCATTGCTGTGGACAGGTGCCTAACACTGGATTTGCAAACCTTATCCATGCTCCATCATTAATGATGAAAAAATTTAATTTTATGGGGAGAGATGTCTACGGATAGAAACATCTCTCTCTTGAAATCCTTGTTGAACCTCTGGGCCACTACATTCTACACATACACATACACACTCTTGTACTTCTGAGTGTGTACTGTTTCTTATTAATATTTGTCAAGGAGAATCATTGCATTCTCATGAGAGTCAGTGTGTGTAATTAGACTACATTGCTTCGTTGTGCCCTAAAAACACAGTATAAGTCCACATTTTTAGTTCAGCTAATGCAAATGAAAACGATGAAAACAGTATCATACTTTTGTGTAACAACAGGGGTTGTGCAATGCAATTACCTAACAGCTACATAATGGTGCTCAGAATAACTGGGTTTTCAGGTCCAACAGTTTTGTCATAATGCCCTAGAACAGAACTGCTATGTATAATGTCTTTTTAGGAAGGGTTCTGGAATGGGCCATGTAAATTAGTGCTAGTCATCAGAAAATATGGAAGCAATGCCAAATGGTACTCTTTCAGTTAAGTCCAACAGATAAATACTGTAGCAAACTGCTGTTTTATCAAGGTAACATTGTAAGTGCAGAGAAGTGCAGCTGAACAATCGAAAATACTAAATTTGTCTTTTAGGTAAGCATGCAATGCAACAATTACAAACAAATACTGAAAGTCAATGTTTACAGCCTACAAGTGCAACACATCTGTGGGAACTTCTGCAACAGTGCTACCTGTCTCAATAATACTTGATTTCAGTTGTGTAAAGAATGCCACAGGTGTGTTTGGCTGTTGAATGGCGCCAGTAACAAGTGGAAGAATAGAGGTGACCCCAAACCTTTGAACGGTAGTGTATGTAATGTCTTGTTTCCTACTTAAAGGGGAACTCCACCAAATTCATACAGGAAGTTCAATCCATAAAAGTAGTACAAAGCCTGTTGAAGTCACTGGAGGATCATTGCTGAATATGAGAAAGTTACTCCAGTGATGCCATCAGATCGAATGCAGAAAGAAGAAGAAATTAAGAAAGCAGTGTTACTGTGCACAGGCATTTGAATTCAGTAGCCATCTCAAAGGGCTTCGTCCTCATTAGTTTCTGCATTTCCCTAGTGACTTGTAAAGACTGCTAGAACATTACATTACTTCAGAAATCAATATACGCTATATTATTATCTACAGGTACGTCACTATCTTCTATGCACTGAGGTACCACAACATTATGACAGTGAGGAGAGCTGGCTGCATTATCGCAGGAATCTGGACCTTCTGCACAGGCTGCGGTATTGTCTTCATCATCTACTCAGACACCACCCCCGTGATCATCTGTCTGGTCTCCATGTTCTTCGCCATGCTACTCATCATGGCTTCCCTCTACAGCCACATGTTCATGCTGGCCCGTTCGCATGTCAAGCGCATTGCCGCCCTGCCTGGCTACAACTCCATCCACCAGCGGGCCAGCATGAAGGGGGCCATCACACTGACCATCCTGCTGGGGATCTTCATTGTCTGCTGGGCTCCATTCTTCCTGCACCTGATCCTGATGATCTCCTGTCCACGGAACCTCTACTGCGTATGCTTCATGTCCCACTTCAACATGTACCTCATCCTCATCATGTGCAACTCTGTGATTGACCCGCTCATCTATGCCTTCAGGAGTCAGGAGATGAGGAAGACTTTTAAGGAGATCATTTGTTGCTACAGCCTGAGAAACATCTGCACCAACATCTGCACTCTGACTGGTAAGTACTGAGAGACATGGACTGAAAAGACCAGTGGCAGGACGAGGACAGACTGGCTGAGTTTGACACTGGAGTGTAACAATGAGGGATTCTATCAAAATATTCTGAGAACAGATTCGTTGCACTTTTCGGGCACTACAGTGTATAATCTAACACATTTTGTGTTCTGTCCAGTATGAACTGGACAAGAGACACTCGCAGTAGAAAGGTTCATCTACTATCTCCTAATGCATCTGCCAAAGTGGCTAATTCATTCGGTACATTATTAAACACCCAGCTAAGACAATTCAAAGTCGTGATACAAGTGAAACTGCATCATGAAAAGTGTTTGGCCTGTCCTTCTAGCTGACAATTCTTTCATCCTTCTGCTTTAATCTTATTTTTTTAACGGTGACCCTTGCATAGGTCCCTGGGGAGTCGAGGTGTTGCAGGATGTAATGCAGTGCCATGTTGACTGCATCATCCACTGACCTGTTTGCCTGGTAGGCAAACTGCAGGGAGTCTAGCAGGGGGTCTATGGTGTGCTTCAGGTGGGCCAACACCAGTCTCTCAAAGGACTTCATGACTACAGATGTCAGGGCGACAGGTCTGTAGTCGTTCAGTCCACTGATGGGGGTTTTCTTGGGGACTGGGATGATAGTGGAGCGTTTGAAGCAAGAAGGAATGTCACACAGCTCCAGTGATTTTTTGAAGATCTGCATGAAGATGGGGGTCAGATGATCAGCTCAAATTTTCAGGCAGGAAGGGGTTATGCCATCTGGGCCCGGTGCCTTCCTGATCTTTTGTTATTTAAAAAGGCTAGATACATCCTTTTCACAGATCTTCAGGGGTGGGGGGCTGGAGGGAAAGGGAGGTGATCATGGGGGCAGCAGCTACTGGGTCCGAGGTGAGGTTGGGGAGGGGTGTGGAGTTCTGCTTCTCAAACCTACAGTAAAACACATTGAGGTCATCTGCCAGTTGATGATATTCCACAGAAGGGGATGGTTTCCTGTAGCCAGTGATGTTTTGGAGGCTTCTCCACACAGAAAACAGGTTTTCAGCTTTTCAGAGTAGCTCCCCTTTGCTGCTCTGATCTCCTTTGTCTGTGTGTTCCTGGCCTGGCTGTACAGGATCCTGTCCCCACTTCTGTAAGCCTCCTCTTTGGCTGCTTGAGTTTTACTGTGAACCAGTGCTTGTTGTATGTGGAGAAGGTCTTTACGGGCACACACACGTCCTCACAAGAGCTGATGAAAGATGTTACAGGGTCAGTGAGTTCATCCAAATCTGTAAACAAAGCCTCAAATACGCACCAGTCGGTCCAGTCAAAGCAGGCCTGTAGCTCTGACTTTGCCTGCTCAGTCCAGCTCTTCACTGTTTTGACCACAGGCTTCACAACTTTAAGTTTCTGTCTATGTGTTGGGATTAGATGGACCATGCAGTGATCACACAGTCTGAGGGCTGCATGAGAAACAGAGCGATGGGCGTCTTTTATTAACATGTAGCAGTGGTCCAATGTGTTTTTGTCCCCGGGGGGGCAGGTGATGTGCTGTCTGTATTTGGGGAGTTCATGGGTGAGATTTGCTCTGTTAAAATCCCCTAGAACAATGAGTGGAGAGTTGGGATGTTTCAGTTCCCCACTAGTTATCTGTTCTGCCAGGTGCTGTAGTGCGCTAGTGTGAGCCTGTGGTGATATATACACTCCTACTAGAATGAGTGAGGAAAATTCTCTCTGTAAATAAAATGGTTTGTAAGTGATAAAAAGTGTTATGACCAATAGCTCTGAATTTAAGTCCTGGACTTAATGAAATGAATGAAATGTTTTAAGAAGTTTATTGTACATAAGTTCAGAGAATAATAAAAACAAGTCACAGTCACAATAGTGGCTCACTGTTGACAGGTACTGCCCAAGGTAGGGTAGAAGCTAGCAGGTTGCACTGATGGGATGCTGGGAAGACGGGAGCAAGAAGCTCTAGCTGGGGACACAGTTCAGGAGAGGGACCAGCCGCAGCACAGGGAAGCAGCTGCACCAGTGCAGTTCAGGCTGACAATGTTGGGCCAGATGGTGAGGTGGTTGATGAAGGAGAGGTAGGACTGAATCAGGGAGGAACTGTCTGGCGTAGAGTGGCAGACTGGTAAGAGGCCAGAGCCAGTGGCGTGATGACAGTGATGACAGATGGCACTGGGTTGGTGGCTGGCTGATAGGTGAGGCTGAGGCGTGATAACAGCAGGATCTCACTGACTGGATGAAGCAGAATAGCTGGGGACTTGCGTTGAGCTAGCTGGCTTTACTGGAGCAGTGGGGCCTGCAGACGAGCGTCGATCCGGAATGCCACAAAAGAGGAGCCAAGTACAGAAGAAACATTGAGCAGGACGCACTTGGCTGGAGTGACAGTGATAACGGGACGGTTGGTTGGTAAGGCACTACCAGGAGTAGCAAGCTGGCTGGCTTGTGTAGGACTGGTCACACTCAGGAGAGTGTGCTGGTTGGGCTGGCATCGAACTAGTCATGCTCTGTTGGGTATCAGAACTAGCAGGGCTGGCATCAAGCTGATTATGCTCTGCTGGGTAGCAGAGCTAGTAGGACTAGTGTCGGGTTGGTACACTCTGTATAGCTGAAACCCCAGTATTTTTATTGCACTGTCCAAGATAGAGTAAATGAGCCAAGTCTTCATGAAGCATAGAGCAGCAGAGCGTGAGAAGTCAGATTTAGTCCAGTTGATGAGAAGGAGTTCCTCTATTTTGTTGGCTAGAGAGCAGAGATTTGCTCAATGGATAGACAGGAGCGGCATCTGGGGCCCTCACTGTTGTAATGTTTTCCGCATTGCCATTTCTTCCAGGTCCTGTACAGAACTGCTGTCCCTCCAACTAAAATGTCGCCACAGCTGTCTGCGATAGCAAAAATGGGAGAAAAGGTATTCGGAGTGAGTTGTCTGATGTTTAAGAGCTCTTCTCTGGTAAAGGTAATCCGGGACAGGTTGCAGACGGCTGAGAAAATGAAGAAAGGCAGTGGCAACAAACACATGAGAGAGTGCAGCCTATCTTGATCATCAACTTAGAAGCAGCAGCAGATTAGAAATTTGACCTTTGAATCAACCACGGCCATTTGTAACAGGTTTGTAAACCAAAGACAAATTACGTCCTTCTGCCAGTAATGACAGTGTTTTCACATCATTTTGGAAGGCAAAACAAACCTCTTTGGTTATTTGACTGTGAGAACTTACATCTAATCCAGATACAAGTCTTCAAAGTTCACTCAAGGTTAACTGTTGAGCAGATCATTTTCTCCTGATGTATCTAATAGACTGATTGTCCCTTTTGCAGATTATTAATTTGGCTGCTGCTGAATGGTTGGACAGATTTATCTGTCAACAGTCCATTTTCTGTTGCTGCTGCTCTGTGCCCTGGCTCCCTCCTGTTGCTGCATTACAGATAACAATCAACTTCCTTAAAGTGACAGTATGTACTGTAAGATTTGTCAAATATTTTTTGGAGAAATCTAAAACTTATCTTAATGTGGAAATGTGCTGTCGAAGCCTCCTGTGACCAGACTCACTGGACAGCACTGGCAGCAGTGCAGAGGTATTAGCTTCTAAAGGGTTTTGACTGACCTCTCTAACCAATCAGAGATTTTCAATTATTTCTGATCAGCAAGTTTTGTTGCATTCTCATTTATTGTAATTTCATAATGATAAATATCTGAACAGCTGTGCAGAGCGTGGTGGAGTGTAGTAGAGCATAGTGGAGCAAGGAGAGGGAGTGCTGGGCGGAGCGGAGTGGGATGATTTAGTGTGTCATGCCAGCACAACCTTAAATTACATATTGTAGCTTTAAATCTGCCAACGGTTAGCAGCACAACAGTTTGTGCTATGATTAGGATGCAGAGTCACTCAGTCTCCCATATCATATAAGTAAGCAGTAAGTAAAGATGCCAGAAGGTCACACTTGAGATGTAAAGAAAATAATGTACAAAGAGCTTCACAGTGCTCTCTGTAAGTGTGTGCTGTTGATGCCTACCTCCCAGCTGAGAAGCTTCAGAGGACTCTTCATAGTATCAACCATCTGCTCTTCATACAAAATAGTATGCATCATTGCTGTATGGTACGCACTAAACATCCAGTGTTATATATTAATATTTATTGCAAAGAGAAGCCAGCTATAAATACTAGATGTATCTTCAAGACATTTTTGGAACAACTTTGATGTTTTGTATTGTAATTAATATAACCTCCATTAATGTTTGTTATGTTTAAAAGTTGTGAGAAAAGAAAATGAACATATGAGTAAACATACAAATATACACTACACTGAAAAGAGCATTTATTAAAACACAATGATATTTATTTTTCTTTCCCATAGATTTGAAGAATAACTCAGTTTTGCCGAATGTACATTCAACTTCATCATGATATATCTGTGCACTTATGCAAATTGATTCACTGTTATCTAAAGAAGTCAGTTCTTGTTTCCACAGAAACAGTGAGTGACTGTATGTTGACACTGAACAGAGCCCATCTCTTGAGTGCTAATTGCATGCTTAGTCCTACGTGTAAGTCCACTGAAGTATTTCCTGTTAGCTAATAGTAAAGTGATGGCATACAGAAATATAAATGTGAGCTACATTGGAAATGGTTGATGTCAGTGTCCCTGCGATGGACTGGCGACCTGTCCAGGGTGTACCCCGCCTCTCGCCCACAGCCGGCTGGGATTGGCTCCAGCCCCCCGTGACCCCGTTTGGGACTAAGCGGTAGAACATGGATGGATGGCTGATGTCAGTGTTCCCTGTGTTGCTTAAAATGAATTATTTTATTTATGTGTCTGAATAAATGCTAAAGTCAAAATGAAGATCTGCTTTCATAATGTTCTCATCAGCTGTACATTTCTGGTCTTGTGAATGTTGGAAATTGTGTATGATCCATGTAAAAAAAAAAAAAAAGCACTTTAAGTAAAATTGGTTCTAGAAAACATGTCTCGTGTAAATGTGGTGCAGATGGGTCATTTCAATCAAGATTTGAAGTGAAATAAGGTCTTGGAGGAGAAATTGATGTTTAGAAGACAGACTGCTGTTAGGTTGTTACCTAATGAAAAAAAACATCAGTTTTAGGTGTGTGCAAACTGAAGAAAAATAAAATGTGCTCAGTTGAACACAAAAAAACAATTGTACAGGATCCAGTAGCTTTGATCTACCTAGTTTCAAATACCAGTTAGGGTAAAGTCAAGGAAGAAAATGGACTATTTGCTCCAGGGTGACCCTGACCCCCTGCTACTCAGTGGCAGCACAATGTATTGTTGACTGCCAGCGAATTTAAAGGTGTCTGCAGGTAAAGATCAACTGTGGATAAGTAAAGGCTAAAATAAATTGTATAAATGGGATCTGTTTATGAGTAATGCTTCCAGTCTGAACAAAGCAGCATCTTCCTGAAGGTGTGTCTGAGCTCAGCGCTGCGGAAGGCATAGATGGCAGGGTCGATAACGGCGTGGCTCATCATCAGCACCACATGTAGCTGGAAAAGCGATCGGTAGCATTCACAGTATGGGTTCATGGGGCACACCATGATGATGATGAGGTGGAAGAAAAATGGTGCCCAACACACCACAAATACCCCAAACAAGATGGTGAGAGTCAGGGCCCCTCTCATGCTGCTCCCCCACCATTGCTGGCGGCGACATTTCCGCCCGCTGCTGGTCGGCAGAGCTGTGATCTTCCTGGCATGGATGCGTGCCAGCATGAACATGTAGACATAGAGGAAGCAGATGATTACCAAGAAGACGACAAACAAGATGACAAAGCAGATCTTGATGAACTTGGATTCAAAGAACATCACCATGAGCACAGCCGACACCCCACATGTTGCCCAGATGGCACCCAGGATGACCTTGGTGCGACACATTGTCATGATGTTGTGGTATCTCAGCGCATGGAAGATGGTGATGTAACTGAAAATGAAAACAAATAACTGTAATCTACTTAGACTTTACGCCTTGCTACTTGGGGGCAGCAAAAACAAGCTGTAAACTCAGCACTAACATACTTTCATCTTTTAACTTGATATGCAGCACCTGAGGGAATGCCTTTAGCAGCAGCTCTGTGGCTAATAAATCTTCATTATGTTCACTAGCTTGCTAGCCATGCCTGCTGTTTGAAGCCAGGTGCATACAAGGGATTTTAGAGTGTGTTTTTTTTCTTATTTGCTGCAGCCAACCAGCTGCCTGCTGTGGCAGATTTATGAGAGGATTTATAGTGAACCACAACAGTGCACCAGGTTGTAAAAGCAAAACCCTAAGCTGATATAAAGCTTCATTTATAGAGCTGGGGGGAACTGTGGATTCAGATGGTAATTATTTCTGGTTCTGTCACTATGAGCTCCCCTATCACATAAAAGTTGTTTTATGATCTGAGACAACATAAAAAATATTGATTATAACCTCTTTTGTAAGATTGTTATGTTACAGTTGGGTAAATGACTGTGTAGTGACAAACCCAGAGAGAATTAACACCCAACTCTGAAGTTCCTCCTGTATTTTCTTTCCTTTTTTTTTTTATTAGTGGCCATTTAATTCACCAGGCTAATGCCACACATTACATGAGGTCTATGTAGTATATTTTTTTCTAGATGCAGTGAATACTGGACTTACATTTTTCACAAACACAACTCTAAATGAATCTGAATATTGTGTCATGTCTGCAGGATGTGTAAACCATCACAACTTTATAAGGTGATATTAATGGGTTTTCAGCTTTTTATGTTCCTCCAAATGGCCAAGAATTACTGAATGCAGCTTTAAAAAGGGCAAATACTTAATGAGGGTCTGAAAGCAAAACAAAATGTTGGGAAATAAATGTCATTGCTGTAGAGCATCTTCCAGGGATTAGGGTTATCAGTAGCAGTAAACAAGTTGACATTAAAACAATTACATTATTTTTGGATGGTTGTGATCGGAGACTGTATAAAGTCTTCTAAGTCAATGCATTCAGGTGATTTATACTACAAATCTCTAAAATGTCATTGCCCATTTTATGACATCTGTATCTAGTTAAGGTTTGTATGCAGTCTAGGGCAGTAGCTTTATAAAGCCTGCTTAGATGGTAGATTTGAGATATTAAAGCTTTCTGTGGGCATTTGAACACAGAAGTAGAGAAGTCCCTGTCTGCTTTATGTTACTATGTGATGATAAAACAACAAATAATACAGACAGCTAAACATTCACTTTGATAGGTTACAGGCATTTTTTGTCACTTTGTGTTGTCATACCATACTGGCATGATCTGAAATGAGAGGCTGTCTGGAAAAAAACATGCTGAACAGTAACATCACAGTATGATATGTAATAAAACATGCAGAAAGCATTGAAGTTGGCCTCTAATTAGTTGTATGTCTGTGAGTTAGAGACTAGTAGGGAAGTTTCTCACATCCTTAGAGTCATAGTTAGTGAGGCCTGCTTTGACTTTAAATATGAGCAGAGGATAATTGGTTATAGGGCCAGGATCCATAGAGAGACAGTTCAAACACTCAGCACAGCGGTAACCAGAAGAAATAAATCTCTTTTTTTGTTTACTGTGCCCACCATGATTCTTGTTTCTTTCAGTTAAAACGCCCATGGCATGCTCATTTTGCTCATTTCCAGCCATTTAATGTTTAATCTTGGGTACCTCTAGATTAGCTTTGCATCCATCATAACTCCACATAGTCGGTAATTATTTCAAAATGATAACTCCAGAGAGCCTCTTCCTAAAAACAAGAGGACAGTTTGTGTACATGCACAACTCCTGCCGCCAGTGTTGTGTTGAAAGTGGACAGTACAACAAACTGCAACAGCATTCATTAATTTGAATTTCTCCTCCATAGAGGGTAAACAGCGCTATATGAGCCGATGAAAAGAGATGTGTAACCCTCTAAACAAAGCGAGTAATTACTGCCATATTTTAACTGTCATAATGCAGACATAGTAACTTCTCCAGCCTTACAGCAGTTCTCTCTAACGTTACAGAAACAAGGCATTAACAGACATGCAACTTGCGTTTTTTTACACTTACTATTAAGTCCCACTGAGTAGTGGAAACATCACTTTTACAATGGCACCGGAGGATGCCAGGCAAGATCACATGAATGTGCAACTGCCTGGAGATTATGACCATTCAAGGAAATCCTTAAGCTATCACCTAAGACTTAATTTTGTTAGAAAAAAATCCTCATAAGCAAGACTTGTTTCTGCATAGAAGGACTAGAACTTTGGTACACCTCATTTTTTGAGCTTTAGATCTTGTCTGATGATAATTCACCATTAGATAAGTAAGAAAACAAGGAAAAGCATGCCATGGGCTCTTTAAATGAGTTTTTCAATCAAATTTCTCTTTAAAATAAACCAGAAAAGGTTTTTGCATTATGACGCCATTAAAAGGGGGACTTCTGGTGAATTTGTGAGCTTGGGTGAAAACTGTCCATACCTCAAAGATTCAGCTCCATCCCTCTTAACAATATATAGTTTAAAGATACGGTACTGTAAACACTTGTCCAAAACATCTTATGAGCAAATCTAGCTCCTACATATATACATACCGGTCCACAGCAATAGCCAGGAAACTGAAAAAGGAGCCAACGAATGACATACACAGCAGGGAGTCTATCACATCATCCAGCTTGGTTACAAAGGAATCTCTCCTCTCCAGCTGTCCCATGTCAGCCAAAACAATCATCACGTTCTCCCACATTTTGATGAGGCTGGCGACAGTGTTGAAAGCCGCCAGGCTGCAGATGAAGCAATACATGGGCGAGTGAAGGTTCCTGTTCCATATGACAGCCACCACAACCAGGAGGTTCATGGCCAGGCCCACTACTCCAATGGCGAAGAAGACAGCGAAGGGGACGTTTACCTCGGGGCAGTCTGACTGGTTCTCTGATGTAGCATTCATAGTTTGCCAAGGTCCCATTCTAACTAGACAGTAAAGCCAATTAACATGAATTGCAACAACTTAAACAGTAATGTTGTCCTTTGAAGATTCTGCCTGAGGTACGATGCTTCACTATCTCAGTCTGAAATTTCCCTTTGAGTTACTAGTCAATGTTAATTTTGTCAGTGAAAACTATATAAAAATTAACCATTGAAACTTACTATGAATAAATGATTTTCAGTTTTTGTCAACAAGCAAAAACTAAACAATATTGTGAAAGACTATCGAACCGACCAAGGAATAATTATTGTTTTGATGCTGAGCCTTTGAAGTTTCCTCCACCTCCCAGCTATCTCTTGTTTAGAAGGTAATTTAGCCACTTAACCTGTTACACTACTGTTAGTAAACAACATCTTATATTCAGTAACATAATATGTCAGTCAATGCTGTTCTTTGACAGTACTAGTTCTTAGCAGAACTGGATTGATGGACTACATTCATCTATCATCCACTGAGAATTAGATAAGAAGCATGCATTAGAAAAGTAACCTAATGCAATACTTTATCTTGCTATTAGAAGGGATGGGTTTAGGTTTTTAGTTTTTATCAGCTGAAAATGTTAAAAATCAAATTACTCAAATGTGACAAGACCTAACAAGCATTCTTGTCAAAAGACTAAAGCCAAATCAAAATCAGGTGTCAAACTAAACACTGCTTCTAGTGTAGTTTAATGCACTGTCTGCCAAATCGCCTGAAGTCTAATCTGACCTAAAATGGCAGAGGGCTGTTCTCAGCTGACACAGTGTGAGTGCTGCCTTCTCTAAGTAATCGCACAAGTGGAGGTCAAACCTAAGGACATACACACACAGGAATGCTGTCAACAGGCTACTCTCTGCAGCTGGTTTGACACTTGTCAGCAAAATGTCTTATAAGCATACATCAGATTTTCAGTGGTGGTGGTTTCTCCACAGCTCAGTCATGAGCTCCAGCCACGCAACCGTATCAACGTATCCTCTGCTGTTTGCACAGTCCTGCAACACTGTTTGCTTGATGCTTCACCTGTAGAAAAAAAAGTGTGTTATTAATATCCACAGGCATGTAGTCCTATATAGATCTTATATCCAGTGTTTCACCTGGTGAGTTCAGTATGAACTACATCGCATTAGCAGATAATCACTTCCATTGCACCTGTATTTTCCCTCTGATGATTAGTGTGACCTTATGTCCAAGGTTTAACAGCTGTGTTCTGCCCTTGGAAAGGTTTAGTTGCATCTTTGTAATTGGACAGTACTCCTACAGTTATGAAACACAATTTTAAAGGAACATTTTCTGGTCATCATCATCATAATTAAAATGAAAGAAACATTTTGTGATCCAGGTTACAAGTAAGAATTACTGCCAGGCTGCAGACAAGGGATGATTATAACAATTATAAGCATTTATCCAAAACCCTCTGAGCCCTCTTTGCCTTGTCAGTCTGGTCTCATAGTTTTCACAATAGTCAGAGGTGCTCCAATAAGAGAAACCTTAAAAACTACTGTCTAATTTTACAAACTTTATCATCACCTACGATAGGGGCACTAAGCAATTTGTTACTGTTGTGGAAATTACAGTACAAAATCAGTAATGCAAACATGAAATACAGAAGTGTTTCTACTGTTGTTACTGTACATATAACATGCAAATTCCTGCAGCAGTCCACTTTTGCCTCTTCATTTCTGTCAGGGATCATTTGCTCATTAGCCCTAAAACATAAAGTATATCTGAGACTGATGGGAAAATCACTAGTTTGTGGGTTTTTTGTTAGAACCAAAAGAATTAGTGTTAATGAATCACAAAGTAGAAAGATCATATATCATATACAATGGCATAATAGTGTATTTACAATATACTTGTATTATTTTATAGCCTTTACCTCTGAAATAAGTGACATTTAAAGAAGCACCTCACAAATGTGCTTACAGTCCTCTCTTTGTTTCTCTCTCTCTCTCTATGTATCTATCTATCTATCTCTCTCTGTGTGTGTGTGTGGTCAATCAGTATTCTGATGTTTTCAAAATTAAGGTCATATCAGCCTTGGTGTAACATTTGCAGGGACTTGCTACATTATATTAACGATGTAGCTTAATGATAAATACAGTATGTGTGTCTGTTTTTATATGATGAAGGCTCATGATGAGTAATGCAATTTCCACGAATGTGAATTAATACATTTTACTTCTACCTCTACTTCTGATGTTTCCATAATGAGGAAGGCAAAGACCAGTGGCCTAAGAACACACAGCAGTAGCACTTGACTGGAATGGTTTGGGCTGAGCAGCAAGTTTGATTAGATTAATAAATATCATTATCAAAAAAAGGTAAAATTATATGTGACATATGGTGCAACACATGCATCTGGAGTTGAATGAAGCTATAAATGGGTCACTGATGGTGTTGTTGATTGTCAACACTGTACAGTTCTCAGAACTAGGTTGCGGTATAAAAAAGGTGCCATCTATTTTGTTCCTGTTTTCTTGAAATTGATCACGATTCCTATTAGAACAGATGCTGTGAGCTGTGACGATGAAAAAATCATCCCTCAGCAGTGAACTCCCATTGAAAGATGATCAAAGCTGTATGAATCACCCAGAACTACACAAAGTGGGAGCAGGAATAGTAATGGATGGAGCCTTAGTTAGATCTCAGCAGGATGTCAGCGCTATCCACCTCTGTTTACTCTCTTTTTATAATACAGTGGCCATAGATCTCAGCTGCTATTTCCTGCTTTTACTGTAGGGTTTGTTAGCGTTTCTGTTCTTCTGTTCAGTGTTTGTCAACTTTCCTCATCATTAAATTCTCCTGATATAACTTTGGTTGGTTTGTTCCCCTCATTATGGTGAGCCACAATCAGACATACTAATCTGCACATTGTTTACTACGTTATGATGTAGCGAGGTGAGACAGACAAAATATAGATATAGTGTCCCTGCTGAATCTCTAATAAGACATTGTGAATGCAAAAGCTTGAGAAAAATGATCCTGTAAAAGTCTTACTTGTTCCTCACTCCGCTGCCAGCTGCTGAAACAACCTTCTTTTCTGGAGGCCTATTAGATGTTGATTTCTCATTTCTTGTCATAAAAACAGCACTGATATAAGCTGAAGTGCACTTGTCTTCAGCAGGGTTTTATACAGTGGATTGTGTTTGTATGGGAGAGACAGGGAACACTGTTGTTTTAGCCTTGAAAGGCGGCCTTACCAAGGCTGTGTCACGTTATTAGTTCATTTCTTTGTTTTTCTTGTTTGTCACTATGTCCATTTATGATTTCAGTACAAGGACAGTCAGTGCACTTACTCTGTCCCTGCCTCTCTCCCTTTCTCTCTCTCTGTCTGTTTAGACAGATGTCCAATTTATTACATTTTATTAATCTAATTAAATAAGACCTGATGATATTTAAAGTTTTATTCACTCATAACTTTAGAGGGCTGAGCCTATATTTGTAAAATGCGGAGCTACGGTATGTACTGTAATTCAGGTTTGACAGATAGTAACTTTAACAGTGATAAACAACAGCGCTATGGCTACATACTCCCCCACAGACACACACCAGAGAGCTTCTCATAGTAACACCACTGGCTCAACTACAACACAGGTACGCACACTGCAACTCTCTCAAACAGATATAGTAAACACACTGGTAATGCTCTCTACCATAGTAGCTTCTCATGGCTGGCTAGCTCTCACTCTGTCTGTGCTACACAGTGGCTCTGGCTTGCTCTTATTTGGGTTTTAGGAAATTTGCTTTTCAGCAACCCCAGCCAACATCACACAGGATAGCATTGCATTTGCCTTCAGTTAAACATGCTGTTTAAAAAGACCAGCAAGAAGGCAGCCACAATGGGTTGTATTAAAACAAAGGAATAGTTTGATCGAGCTGCAAGTAGCTGATAAAACCTGCTATCAACAGTTCAGTCACCTTCTACAAATGGGAAGCTGCTTTTTTCAACCCAGGACCCATTGTTTTAAAAACTACTATAAGCTTTGAGGGTAAAGCTGCCACTGTATAGTCTATATGCTAAATGCATATATAATGTGTGAGATGATCATTTGTTGGGCATTACAATGGTTTAGCAATTCAGCACCTGGCTGCAGAAATCAACAGAGACAATACATTAACTAGTGGAAAACAGTTTTTGATCCAGCAAGCTATTCTTGAGGTGCAGTATTAACAGCAAGCCTCTTTCTGAAATTAGTATTTGACAACCCGCTGTGACTCATTCCCAACATTATGGAAATTCTTGGAGCAAAAAAGTTATCATTAAATGTGTGAAAGGCTTTAATTATAGATCAAAATTACAGCATGATTATGTGAAACAATGTTATAGACATGCCTGCCCTGTATAGTTAATATGGCACCATTAATCAAGCCTTATTCCTTCTCCCTCCATGTCTCTTTGAAAGGCGTTCTGACCATCTGCCACGCCAATGTGCTGAAAGAACAGCATTAAAGAGATTGTAGTGTGAGTGGAGAAACATGAGCAGAATCTATCCTGGTTTGGGAGCTTTGATAAAAGGGCTGAGACAGGTGGACAAGGACAGAGAAAAAAGGTGGTGGTGGGCAGGCAGAGATAACCGCACATATAAAGTGACAGTCATAATGGAAGCATGTGTGAGGAGGAAATGGAAGTAAGGCAGATAAGATTAGATAAAGGTTGAGTATGAGCTTTGGTGAGTCACCACTAGGGCATTTTTATTCACTGGACACATTCTGTCCCCAGTCTTCTCAAGCCTCCTTCACACAGGATGATTGCACAGCCATAATTCACACAGCAGTCATTATCCTCTCTGGAGGACATATGTTGGAGTATATAACAGCTTAATGCTGACATCTCACTGGTACATGAATACCTCATCCTGCTGCTTGGCTGAGCAGACCCTGTGGAAAACACAGAGAGAAAGGTGAATGGAAATTGTCAAATGTAATAAATCTATATTGAGTGGCTGTTTGGCTCAGGGGGAGTGAGCCATGAGTAGGTGTTATAATTATTTTCTTCTTGACAGGGGATATAAAAATGCCCTCAGTTTTTCTCATTTGATTTTTGTTTAGAGAACAAAGATGACAAGCATAGTCTATTCATATGATAATGGTATCAGAATCACAGTCACTTTATTTCAGTAAGTGTCATGAAATAGAGGAACTGAGCTTGGTGAGGGCAGAACAGGTGCATACCAATAGTTTATATAGCAAGATGAGTTAGCAGTATACAGTATGTTTTATCATACATACATACAAACATAAAGACATTTTATTTTAATGGTCTTATACTTCTATAGCACTTTTATATGCATTGCAGCACACTCAAAGCACTTTCTCACCATTTGCCCATTCACCCATTTCCACTCCCAAGCACTTACACACTTGTGACATCACTGGGAGTAACTGGGGGTTCAGTGTCTTGCTTAAGGACACTTGTGGACTGGAGAAGCCAACCTTCCAGTTAAGACAGGACCTGCTCTACCTCCTGAACCACAGCTACCCCCATTATTTAGTCCAAGAGGAGTTTAGGGTGACTGTACTGTGTATTTCGATGTGTATAAAAATGCTTTACATGTACACTCAGTGGACACTCTTACAAAGTGTACATTGTCTTTTTTGGCGACATTCGCTGAAATGTGCAAATTCAATTATGTTTACTACTGAGGTGATAGTTAAAGGTAGTGTTGTACTGGACTACACTTTATGGAGAGGTGTTTCTCATTTGTTGTCCTTTCAAGTTACATATATGACAACAGTAGAATATTAGAAGCACATATAGAGCAGATGGGTACAACACCTTCTTTGTGCTAAAACATGTCTATAATTATAACATTATAGGCATCCTAAAAGTAGCCTTTATTGCATTAGACTGCAACAGGTAAACTGCAAAGAAGCTGCTGGTGACCTTCCACATTTCCTTCATTGACAGTGTACTGGCATGCTGAGTCTTAGCCTGGTGTGCCAGTTGCTCATTAGCAAACAGGAGAGCTCTTCAGACAGCCATCAACACAGTACAGAAAATCATTGGCTGCCCTCTAACCTCCCTGGAAGACATTTCCGGTTCCCAGTGACTCTGTAAAGCTAAAAACATTTCAAAAGACTCTCTATGAGAACAGCAGCTGTTTGATCTGCTGCCCTCTGGCAGGTGCTACAGGACTAGTAAAGGACCACCAGGCTCAAACACAGTTTTCTTCACAGGGCTGTGAAAGCTCTCAGTTCTAACAAACATTGAATGCCTCCTTAAGTGCAATATAACAACTGGCTTTCTAGGGCAATATCTGCTGGACTACTGCAGCAGTTGAGCAATAATTACAATGAATCCATTATCTATAAGGCTTATTCTGTAGACTAGGGTCATGTGGGGGCCGGAGCCAATCCCAGCTGGTATTATGGTAGAGTCGCGGTGCACCCCAGACAGGTGGCCAGTCTATCACAGGACGGACACACAGAGAGTACATTTCTTTGATTCTCCAGAGAATCATCACTGTGTCCATATTCCCCTCACTTGTCTGCTCCATTAAGATGTGAGGAATAGATGCACATTTATACAGAAACCTATTTTACAGCAGATTTAGTGAGATAATGTATGTTGTGAATACAACAATGAATATGAATACGTGGCCTTGTGTAGCTGAAATTCCACCAATGCAATTTAACAATTAAAGCTAAAAAGCAGTGTGCCAGTTGTTAGTGTAATAGTTTCAAGTGACCTGCCAGCAATTTACATTTCTGACAATGTGGAAAAGCCTCTGAAATAGCCACTGAGGGACATTAAATTCTCCACTGAAGCAAACTGAAGTAATATCTTTTTATGATTGCTTTACATGGTTGCTGGACTGACCCTATTGGAGAGACTATAAGGTAAGAAACAGAAGTAGCTTGTAGGAGATTAAATAAATCTTAGGAGAGTATTTACAGTAGGAATCACACATGAGAGGCTTGAGGCCTCCCAAGTGTTTCATGAGAAGCTGATTAGTGTAAGAATGCCTCTTTAAATTCAAACTCTGCTCTTAATGACTCAGTGGCAATTCCCAGAGGAAAACTATTTGGACTACATGCAAAAAAGAATCAAACAGTGATTGAAAATGAACGAATGCTTTTGTTGGATGTCCAGCAGAATTTAAGGGGGATTTGATTTGAGGCACTGAGGTTTTTCATTTCCCGCAGAAGGAACATCCTTTGCTGATTCAACCAAAGCTGTGTTCATCGTAACTATTGTGAGGGTGAATCCACCTCAATGCAGCCAATAAGATAAAAATTACATATTAGAAATTATATTTAAATGGTGTTTTCATGGTGAAATACAATGATTAACTCTCATGTATGCTTTACATTTTGCTGCACTATTAAAGTTATATAGTAGAGGAAGTAGTTCCCATTGTTGATCTCAGATGTCTTTGCTGAGGCTGACTAAACTTATTAAATTGCTCTTTGCTCTTCTCTTGACCCAGAAGTTGCTCCTGTCAGTCCTCTTGAAGGGCGTCCCAAAACTTCTATCTATACTCTGAGGAGTGAGGAGGGATCTCTGAGGAGCTACTCTACAAGCAGAAGTTTTTTACTAACTCAGTGCTTTATTGACTATCTGCTGGTTGGGCACTGCTGCTGATCGGACTGATCTGAAACATCAACACACTTTTATACAGAAATAGTCAAACAACAGAACCAATCAAGTTTTATAATATTTCTTTTCAGATTCTCTGTCTAAGTGCAGTGGATCTGTGTTAACTCTCGGTCTGATTTTAAAGAAAAGAACCAAAAAAATTTCTCTTCAAGATATGATCTCCCTCTTTGAATTTGCATTATAAATGATATTATAAGAAGGAAGACGAGGAGAGTCTGATCTCTTTCACAAATAAATACATTTTCATTGTCTATCATCATTTTCATTCATGACACATGAGGCTGAAAATTCCCATGTGTCAGGTGCAAATACTGTTTGATGTTGCTAGCTTTAAAAATGGTTCACATTCATGGAGCAGCTGAGCAGTGAAGTACATTTGGTTTGACTGATGCAGGCCAACTGACACTTTGTGAGGAACCTCTTTTCTTGGGAGGGATGTCACTGCTGCATTGCATGTGGCTGATAAGCAGTGTCTCTGACCAAGACGTCTACATTGCAGTCTTCAAAGAAGAGTCCCTTGTCCTTCAATTGCAAATGGACTGCTGAGTTTTATCCTGAGGAGTTGGCTCTACTGTGTTGTGCACTTGTGAAGTGATTGGGTTGTTTCACCAGTGTACAAGTCCTGGCACTCTTTGCTCCACTGAACTGCAAATACTACATTACTCTGCTTATGTCTAGGTGTTTTGTCCTTAGGGTGGACCAGCTTCTGTCTCAGAATGTTGCTGGGATTGAAATGCACAGGGATGTGGTGTCTGTTGAAGATCCTCCTCGCCACCCATCAGTCAGAATTGAAGATACTTCTTGGGCGAGTCGTGAAACATCTCCAAGAACCTCAGTCAAGTCCAGATGCCAACCTTAACACGGCATATACATCATGTCCTGGAAGAGTGAGAATCTCCATAGGCACCATTAGGGACCAAAGTTGAGAATATCTACCTGTGCTGTAGCTGTCACAGTTCCTCTACTCTAAATGCAGACACATGAGGCAGCCAGGCAGGTGCAGTGAGTTGAATAGAAATAATGATAACCAAGGCTTCCAGGTAGCAGACAGGCAGGTAAAGGAAACAGTTAAGGCAGCAGGACCAGCAACTGAACAAGGTCCACAGCATGAGAAACACATTAACCTGGCAAGAAGCAGGTGGAACAAACAGGTTTAACTACTGACTAGGATAACGAGGAAGCTAGGAACAAGTGTGTGAGTGGGCGAGAAATTTCAGATGACTGGAGCTGGTGGAGAAGGTCAAGTAATTGCAACAGGAAATAAAACCCATGGGCATGTGGACAACTGAGGAGTGACAGTTGAGATGAAGATTCTATGATATTATTCTATAATATTAGGTTGTTGAGTTGTAGACTGAAAGATACACTGCTTTAATGACTTATAGTTTAAATACTGTGCTTTGGGGTAAATACAATTATCAATTAATCAAAAAAAGCAAGGCATGATTGTGCAAGATCCCGTGTTACACTTCATGTGATAGTTTCACTCAGTGGAAAGGCTGTCAGTCTGAAACCACTGTAACATTAAAATGTACCTGTGTAGGTTGCAGTTCAGTACTGTACTGTATTTGCCCAAAGCCAAGAGCAATGAGTCATAGTCATACAGAAAGAGTTGTCTGTATGGCACTGCCCTCTAGTGATGACTGAAGTTTTAGAGGTATGGAGTGCTACAAACCTCATTCATTTAGACTTTTGTTAGACATATAACACTGATGGGTAATGAACCAGGCAAACCAAAAGACTTAGTGAATTAGTGATGGTTTTACTAAATATGAAAAATACAAGTTCAAATGTGATTCACTTGTCAGTACAAATTTTAAATGCATGCAAATGTAATCCTTGAATTGATTAACTAGCTAAGTTAAAATACTAGTTAATAAATTATTCAACCACATTATCATCCAGAAGTCAGCTAATCAATCAAAATTAAACTTGATGATTATTCAACAGTGGCATTATTACTATTAGTAATTATTAGTATGTATATATTAGTATGACTGTTGAGCAAATTGCTAACTTTGAAGATTTAGTAATCAGTCATAGGGAAACTGTATACTGAGCACACAATCATAGAACATAGAACACAGAATACCAATATTAAATGATCTGGCTTAAATGATAAAAGAATTAAAATGCTCTGATTTTTTTAAATGTAGGCTATTACAGAATAGTTAGATAATGAAAATGTGTAAAATGTAACAATGAAATGTTAAGGCAGTATAAATAAGGGTAAGGAGTACATTTTAGGAAACAGGCCTACTCAAAACATCAGTGTCTTGGTTAATTTGGTCAACCAGGAAATTTCACATTGAAAGATCATCTTCAAATGACGCTGTTCAGATCATCAAGCAGCAAATATAACTGATATGTAATTTTGCACTAATTTTAAATGACTCATTTGAGGTATTGTCTACTTGAGATTAAAAATAAGTACTTTAAAATAAAATAGGCTTAATACCACCATCTGGCACTACCTCATATGAAACCTTAGAGGAATCTTCAGATGTTCCGGTTTTACAAGTGAATTCTGATCATTCAAAATATATATACTGATATGATACAACACACACAACCTTGGTTTGTTTGCCTTTGGAATAAGGCTGCAAAAATTTGGATAGATAGCTAGATATGCGTGTGTGGACCATGGTGTGGATGTTTTCGGGACCTGTTCTGGGCATGCGTGGGAGCATTTCTGATTATCCCATTGGCTCGTTTCCCCTACGTCATGACGTCTTGTTGTCGGTGAACGGGAGCAGTAGAAGGAGCAACTCAACTGTGGCTAAATTAGCCACAGGGATGGTTACCTTTTAGGCAAGGTTATGTGGCATCTAATGATAATTAATCTGAAGTAAAGGTAGACAGACGTCCCCGGGCGGTTACCGCGTTACAACTGAAGTGTACATGCAAGCAGGTTGGTAAATGTTCACTCTGGCACGTTAGCTAAGTAGCTAGCGTAAACAAAAATGGATTGACGCGGCGTGAATGTGTGTGATTTCAGTGGTGACATTACTAGTCATTTTATTCTCACCTTACCTGGCTTAAACTAACGTTAGTAGTGTGTTTAAGGTTACCTAACACAGAAATGCAGACCGTTTCACCCACAAGAGCTGATTTATACACAAGTATAATAGTCAATAACATTATCCAGGGTTAATTAAATAAGTGTCGGTACGGACACTAGGTTATAGTTTGCCACCTGTCAATGACTTCGCCATCCACTTCCAGTCAGTAATCTCCCATACATCTCCAGGAACTGTGGCACTGAGTCCACCTGCAGTGACAAGGGGCTGACAGGACGACTCCCCTGATCACCTCTCACACACAGGCTTCTCGTCATGGGATGTCGGTGTTAGTACATCCAGATGGCAGAAGACTCTTGACTGTTCTTACTCCCCAGATATTTGTCTGACAGCTTAGACCTGATCCCAAATGATATTATACAATACATTATGACTTCAATATTGAAATGTGTTAAATCTGTCTGTTTTTGTACCTTTTGAATAATCTTTTTGTGGGGTAACAATTCTGAGAGTTACAGTGTTTATGGTCTGTATTTAATGCAAGGAAGATTTTTTTTGCCAGCTTACACTGTATAATTTACTGTAGAAGAGGAAAGTTCAGTTTCAGTAATAATTACCTGCATTGGATGCTTTTGTTGTCATTCACAAATCTGCTGAGTCATATGATTCATTGTAGAACATAGCTAACAATTATTTGCATTTCATTGCTTTATGGTTTGTACAGGTGGTCATAACCGCACATTTGCAAAGAGTTCTGATTCTGAGTCTATAGCAATAAGAAAATGAAACGGAGTTTTGCCCTTATTTTTGAATGCTTACATCTCCATTCTTGGCTGAGATGGGCCTGCAACCCTCTGCTGGTGCCATTAATCTGTTAAAGTGATGGCTTTCTGTCATTCAGACATAGGGAACTCATGTTTCTCAGGGCTTCGTTCAGACATGCGCTCAACAGTGAACAAGATGAGCACACAGGCACTGCAGGGGCAGCTGTAGTTCAGCAGACCAACTGGAGGGTCGGCGGTTCGGATCTCGGTGCCTGCAGTCCACATGTCCAAGTGTCCTTGGGCAAGACACTGAACCCCCAAGTTGCCACTGATGGTTAGAGCCATCGGTGTGAGTTGGCGCCGCAGATGGCTGCCTCGGTTCTGTACCAGAAACAAATTCCTTGTGTGTAACATACTTGGCCAAATAAAGGTGATTATTATTATTATTCTGTTATTCTGTCTACAAAGTGCAACTCTAGAAAGAGATACTCCAAAAAGAGATACTCCCTTAAGCTGTGTCTACACCGATAGCATAGTCTGTGCAGGGCGTAGCAGCTCGTGTGCACTGGGTGTGTGTTTAGTCCCGCTTTGGATATGCAAAGGGCACACAGAGGAGCCTACAGAAGCCATAGTAAAGGGAAATCTACAATCCAAAACTCTGACAAATAGTACACAATGAGGGAATTACTGGCTACATGTGAAATATATGCATGTACAGTGTATCCAACCTGTGGTAAAACTCCAAAATAAACTACACATTTTAAAAAGAACTGCATATTTAGAATGATTGATGTAACAGATGACAGATCATGTTTTTTTTAACTGTCTGCCTAATGTATTTCTCTGTTTTGGTGGAGTTCTGGTTGGAACTAGTGAGCTTTCATTGTTTTGGTGGATTCTTTGGAGCATTTTATCCACATAGCACAGAAAAACTAGATTTGAAGCATAAGAATATGCTTTGGGTCACAGCTACATGCATAAAGAGCAAGTGATACGCAGGCTGACACAGGCAGTGTAGTCAGCTGGAATGATTAATACAGGAACATATTGTTTGCGTGACACACACATCTCAAAAACATGGCAGCGATATAGACCACTGCATTAGGGTAGTGACACCAAAATCACTTCACTTCACAGGTCTGTTGGTTATACCACAACACTTAGTTTGGAAAAATGTGTCTAAGAGTGAAGATATTGAAAAAGTTTGTGGCATTTCATTGTTGAACTTTGTAGATGGTCCCTGCACTTCTGTGTCACAGCCAACACTGTTTCATCGAAACCTCTCTTTTTGATCAAAATGAGGTTGTAGCTTATTGTCTGTTTACCTTACTGTGGTTGGAAAGAGGCTTCATTTGTGTTTTAACAACATCTAACTTATTATTATTCAGCAACTTTGAATCTGTGAATATTTAGTCCTAGGATTGATGTTACTCTACCTTTTGAGGGTTTTTTTTCCAGGCAAGAAATTACCATTAGGATTCAGAATATCTGGTCGGTCTATCTGAGTCGTGCGTATTTGGAGACTTGCTCCAATGTTTTTAGAGATACGAGTAGCAGGGGACCACACTTTCTCCACTGTGTTCTCTTTCCTCTTCATCATCGGACTCAGACTGCATTTCCTGCTGTTTTGAATAGTCAAACACCAAAGTTAAAGACCAATTACCTACCCGAAGAACAAATATAAGAATAGTTGAATATTTGGGTCCAGCCCTAAAATGAACTAATGAATTACAGTATTTGTTTAACCTCTAAACAGAACATTGTCTGTGTCTGCATTTGTTTCAGATATACATATATCCACTCCTGAATCTTTAGCCACACAAATGAGACAAATCTGAGGCATATGGACAACATACTCAACCATTAATATAATGTTTTTCCCCCTCAGAGATTCTCTGGAGATTCAAACTGTGGGCTTGTCTCTGACCTCTTGCTCTTTTTTCCGTAGCATGCGGTGACCGAGACTGAGGCCTGAAGGTGCAGTGGGTTTGGTGGCAGCAACAGCAGCAGGCACCTAGCTTAGATGAAGGATGAAGAGCCCGGTGCACAGATGCAGGGATGTGGAGCATGGGCGTAGGCAGGCTGGGGACAGGGCAGGAGTCAGCTGCTTACAGCCCGAGCAGCGCATCCCCATCTCCAAAGATGTCATCACTTCTTCCTCTGCCTCCGCCATGTGGTTCATCAGGGACGCATGCGGCATTGTGTGCGCCATCATCACCTGGCTGTTGGTGTTGTATGCTGAGTTTGTGGTGCTGTTTGTAATGCTGCTGCCCTCCAAGAATCTGACATACAGCATTGTGAACGGGGCCCTGTTCAACTTTCTGGCCTTCCTTGCCATTGCCTCACACCTCAGGGCCATGTGCACTGACCCTGTGAGTAGAGCTTTAAATAGTCCTGATTAATGGAGCTGAACTACAGGGTGGACCACGGAAAGTAGCCCAACTCCAAAACAGTCCACTTGCTCGGGCTACTTTTCCGTGGCCCACCCTGTATTATGGAACTAAAGTACGTTTAGCCTCTGTTTACCTACAGTATTTATTTTATTAATGAGCTGCACATTCTGCTCAGTTTTACCTTATCGGAATCTTTTGTGTGGTGTCGTTTCCTACTAGGGGGCGGTGCCAAAAGGGAACGCTACTAAGGAGTATATAGAAAGCCTTCAGCTGAAACCAGGGCAGGTGGTCTACAAATGTCCCAAGTGCTGCAGCATCAAGCCTGACCGAGCACACCACTGCAGGTAGGGCAAAATGAGCATGCAGCATTCTGTATTCACAAAGCCAACTGCGTGCTTAGAGCTGCAGTGTTTCAGTACGGTGAAGAAGTCAAGCTGTTCAACTTCAAAGTCATGCTAAAGTTGTTGTTGTGCCCAGTTGTTGTCGCCTTGGAGTTTTGTTACAGCGTTTGCTTCATCTTTTCCATACATGTAACTTGCTGTCTCTCACAGTGTTTGCAAACGCTGCATACGAAAGATGGACCACCACTGCCCCTGGGTCAATAACTGTGTTGGGGAGAACAACCAAAAGTATTTTGTGCTTTTCACAGTAAGTTCACTGCAGCAGTGAGTGTCTTATGATGTGTGCTCACCAAAAACCTGTATTAGATTTTAAACTGAAGAAGACTGTCAAAGACCAACTTTCAGCCTTTTGACAGTACAGTTGTGAGGTAACACAGGTATCTGTGTGTGAGGAACTTTGTAACTCTTTGAAAGGAGGTGTTACTTGGGTAATCAATGATGTTGTAATGTTGTAATGTTGTACAGATGCAGATGAGAGGGATTCCTCAGTGATTACCATTCTGTTTGCAGTTAGTATATGTGGTGAATTGTCCCTCATTGTGTCCCTATTCATTTTTTTAAACCTAGATGTATATTGCACTCATCTCTCTCCACGCTCTGGTCATGGTGGTCTTCCATTTCCTATACTGCTTTGAAGATGATTGGACAAGTGAGTGCTTTTAAACCTCTGTATCCCCCAGTTTCCTTTACTCCTAAAAAAGATGAAAGAAGAGAGCCTTTTTTCTTAGGTCTATCAAAACTGCAGTCTTAACCTCACAATGTAATTTCACTGTAGAAAAATGTTGATTGTAACCGGAAAAACAACATACAAACTCAAGTTCAGACAGACATATGTGGCCCGATACATGCTCTAGCCTAAGCCCAGATCTCAAACACTCACTAGCCTTTCCCTCATATTGATGCAGATGACAGGTGGGCAGAATTGTTTTAACGTGTTGCATCCTCACAGTAGTGCCTCAGATGAGTCTGCAGTAGAGTACTCTGGTGTCTTTTGATTGTTGTGTAGCAGTTCTTCATATGATCCTCTTTGCCTTTCCACTTGTCTTCCTCCATGCGCCTCTACCCCGTAGAGTGCAGTTCCTTCTCTCCTCCAGCAACAGTCATCCTCCTCATATTCCTGTGCTTTGAGGGTCTCCTCTTCCTCATCTTCACCTCTGTGATGTTTGGCACCCAGATCCACTCCATCTGTACTGACGAGACCGTAAGTGACCCATCAGTGACCAGCACTTCTCTCCCTGTCCTTTTTTCCCCTCACTACTTCCTTCTGCTCTTCAGCTGCTGTCACACTTTGCTTTTATAACATGATTACCTTGAACCTAATTCAAACTGTTACAGCTACATAGGTGGTGATTCTCCCTCTACGGTGTAAGGTACAACAAAGTCCCCCCCAAGTCTCAGCTTAGACTGATAACATTGTTGGGGGCACCACAATAGCCAAGTTGTTACAGTATAGCACACCATATGCCGACCTTTGTCACAGGTCTCCTTTGTTTCCTGTCTTAGCGACTCACTAAAATGACTAAATAAAGAAAGAGAGAGGAAAAAAAACCCAAAATTTTAATTATCTATAAAACAGACTGAAAACACTGTCTGAAAGTGAGTAACTGCCAAAAAGAAAGAAACTTCATAATTGAATGCCTTGGTAGTAAATTTGCTTCTGTGGCTGTGTAGCATTGCTGATGTAAGACCAGTGCAGAGCCAGTGTTTAAGCGGTGTATGGCAGCAGCACAGTGGTCGCAAAATCACTGAATCTGACAGATGCATGTAGCTCTGCTCTGCACACTCAATCCACAAACTCCCCACACAAAACACTGCACATAACGCAGCAAAATTCCATTTTGATGCAGACGTGAATTACTTTAACTAGGCTATATTGGTAAATAGACATTGTGATATGAGCTTTGGCATATGGACTAGACAACATCTGACGACAACAGTGCCCAATATTTGCATCATTACATGGTATCATATACTGAGCCATCAGATGCATAATAAACACCTGTTTGCATAGTTCCTGGTATCAAACAAATGACCTGGGATCACCAAAAAATGGTTTGACTAACACATGGAATTAATGTTAATTAGCTCATTAGCTGCAACTGATAGCAATGTGGGACAAAATACACAGCCTTCCCTCTGTGAAATAAAGCACTCAGACGTTCAAATGAAGCTTCACTGTCCCACCAAGCTAATTAGAGTCAGTGTTGTTTGACGTTATAGTGTTTTTCAAAGTGTTTATTTGTCATATGCACAGTTAGGAAACATGTTTCCCTGTACAATGAAATTCTTACTTTGCCGTCCACATGAATAACACAAAATACAAATGAAATATAAAATAGATAAATAAGTAAGTATTTGTCTGCACACTGATTATGCATGAGTTTTATGATGTGACCCAAACAACAAATAGTTGGCTAAGTTAATGAAGACATAATGTATAATCAGTGTTAACTACCATTTGTCTCTACAATTCTGAAACACTGTCTCTGCTACCACTCTAGGTGAAGTGCTGACTGTTGTCACTGCTACCTTTTTAGGACCATTATCTTACACACGACTTTAGTTTGGCTGATTGATAAACATGTACACCAATCAGGTATAACATTATGACCACTGGCAGGTGAGGTGAATAACACTGACTAAATAATTCTCTCCAACTTGTCCTCACGACCACAGTTTTCACTCCTTTTACTTAGGTTTTTCACTGAATCGTAGACACATCTGTGCTCTTCCTGACAGTAGAACTGTGGAAGCAAATGGATTCACAGAAGATGCTCAGTGACATGAGTGACAACCAACTGCCACATTGACTCCTATGTATTAGGCCTGGTCATAATGTTGTGGCTGATCGGTGTATTTATAATGTGTGTTTATTTGCACTTACCCCCTGTTAGCTGCTGTTAGCTGTGCTTTTCAGTGTTTCTCTTATAGCACCTCTCCAACTGTGGAAATGGCTCCATATACGTGCAGCTCTCTCAGCTTTGCAAACAGTGTATTTATGTCCAGTTTGCCTGCTATTGGCCACAGCCTGGTCTTTTTAGGATCTCTCAGGGGAAAATCAATGGAATGCTTTTGCCCATTGATTCTTTCTTTCAGAACAATGGATACATGCTGACACAAACCAGGTTTTATTTCATACAAGGTTCAGATGAGGCAGGAATAAACAAGAAAATAAGAGATAAGATGTTGCATGCACACAAATATAATCCAAACACAGAGTAGGTGTCAGTTTTACTGGTGTCCCAAAGGTCCAAACTGCAAAGATACTTCAGCTATCAAATCTGTGATGTACAAACTCACTTTGAAGTTCACTCGAGCACACCTTAAGTAGTAATCACTAGTATAACAACAACTTATACGCGAGAATTCTGTATTTTATCCCTTGTTTCTTTCAGGATAGTCATGTGATTAGTACCCATTGTCATGTACACATGGCATGTTGATAATTTTTTCAGGCCAAATTGAAAAATCCCAAACCTAATATTTAAGGGACTAAATGCATAAAGTACATGTTCAACTGATTTGCCAAAATGAGAGTTTGTTAACATGACATCTGGTTAACTGTATGAGTACTTCCATTTGAGTCTTTGCCAAGGCTGAATACCTAAACAAGTACTTTCTAATAATAATGGAATGTTTCAACTATAAAAATTACAATAACCATAAAAGGACAGTGACATTATTTTCATAAGATTTACTTTCTAATTGTGATTAAATAAAATATATAACAGGAGGCTGCGCAAATGACCTTAAAACTTCTTGAGATGACAAAGCACCATTCATAACATGTAACTAACTGAATGTCTGTAGCCTACTACACAACATACTGTGGGTTTGAACCTCTTTAGGTGTGCGACCTTCTGTTAAGATGAAATGATTTTCTGATCGTGTGCTGTCAGATTGCAATTCAAGTGTTTCTTTTCAAGTGTCTCACTTTGCACATGTGCATATCACCTGCTGTCATCACTTGGTGTCAGCCTTTTAAGGGTAAACACAAAGCGGATCAACAGCCGTGACCAGGGTCAGCGGAGAGACGAGGACATTTCACATTTGTTGGACATTTATGGAGAAGCTTCTGATCAGGCCAAGGTGGAGGGAGGATGCTGTATTCGAGCAGTTTTTGACTGTCACTCAAATGACATCATTGTTATTACTGTGTGCATGTGACCCCCCTAGTGCTGGTACTTTGAAAAGTACCAGTACTAGAGACTGATATTAGGCCTGATACCCGATACTGGTATCAGTGCATCCCTGCTTACCACATACTTTGCAAAACAAATTTTTTTTTTTTTTTTTGTGAGAGAGAGGCTGAAAGGAGGAGGGAGGGAGAAAGAATCTCCATCCACTTCAAATTTAGATTTGATACTCAGCTGTTTTCTTTCTTTTGGCAGTTACAGGTGTACATGTATCAGTGGAAGAAGGAATCGCTATACTACAAAGATTGGTGTTGCGCTAAAATAATTTTGCCACTTGTATTGGTGTGCTTTTGTATAATAACTCACCAAACTAAACTGCTTTTTCTGCTTTGAACTTCTTTTTGTCTGCAACTCCAGAGATATGGTTACACATTTTATCTTGGACATACTGTACAACAGCCAGAGGGAAAGGTAACAGAGCAGCTTGTAGAGAAATCACAGAGTCTGAAATGTTGGTTTTGTGGTTTTATTTGATTTTTCATGTTTAGTGGGCTAAAAGAAATTAGTATTTAGAATTTGGTTTGTGATTACTGACAGGGTCACAAAAGCATGTCAACTGAAGTTTGGTTGTCTCTTATTTTCAGGGCATAGAGCAGTTGAAAAAGGAAGAGAGAAGATGGGCTAAAAAAACTAAGTGGATGAACATGAGGGCGGTATTCGGACACCCTTTCTCCTTATTGTGGTTTAGTCCCTTCTCCACCCCTGACCATGGGAAAGCTGAGACATACCAATATGTGGTGTGAGAACTCAGCGTAGGGGCCGAGGCCCAGCCCAACCCCGCTGAGTTCAGCTCTGGCAGTATGAACGTGATTTACACTGTATCTTCCATATTAGCCATGGACATCATCTGCTTTTTGTGTTGCCAAACTAAGTGCGTTATACATCCATTTTGATGTTGTCTTGAACGAGCTGAGTTGCAGAGATAAAGAAACACTTTCAGTTTGTGAATCCTTTTTGCACACACTGTGATCAGTTTTGATCTCCTCCTCTCTGTGTTGTATCAGGAGCCTTCTCCTCTCTGGCTGTGTCTTGTTTTCTCGTGAAGGGTTATTTCAACTAAATTTACCACAAAGTCATATTTTATCATCCTCCCCTGCTGGTGTCTGGGCTTGCAGATAGTTTCAGTTTTAGCTGTTAATGTTCTGAGATATCCGCCCCTGAAACTTCTCCTGTCATCCCAATACAATAGAAGAGAATGGAGTTTCCTTTAGAGCTGCAATTTAGTATCATTTTCCTTGTAGACTGACATCTCGAGAATTGTTTTGATTGATCATTAATAAAATGTCAGAAAATAGTGAAAAATGCCCATCATTATGTCAAAAGTATTCATATTCAAAGACAATGACAATTCAAATCAGCAAATATTCACACTGGGTTGTCCAGTAACCAGGGCATTGTTTCTGGAAATACAATTTCCATTTAAGTTGCTGTCATTCCTCGCAGCTCAGAAGCATCACAACCAAGATTCCATGAACCTGCAATGTCTTTGTAATTTTAGAATGAAATGACCCTTTACATCTCGCTCTTGTCAGGCAGTAGTTAGTAGTGTGTTCCAGACATGGACAAAGTAAACTTTGTAAATGGCTCCCCACTAGAATAAATTAAAGATTGGCCAGAGGTTGATCCAGGTTGAATCTCTACAATCAGACGTCTTGTGGGGACCATTCTGCAAAAGTTCAAGACTTTCAAATGTTGCCAAATACAGCACATAGACGAGCCGTTTGCAATTATTGTTGTGGATTTCTGGTTTATTATGACTATGGAAATGTGGTTGGGCATCAACAGTGCCTTCTTCTGAAAGTAAGGTTGGTGTGTTTTATCTATTCTTACAATAAGGGTTGCGCTGATCCCAGTTTTTTCAGACTGTCACTTTTGCACACTTTGTGTTGGTTAAAATGGCAAATTTATCCATTTCAAGTTAAAGCTACAGTATATAATTTTTTTGAAATATAATTGTTGTAGAAATCTGCTCCAAAACTTGTCTTAATGTGGAGAGGTGCTGTCGAAGCCTCCTGTAACCAGACTCACTGAGACAGCACTGGCACCGGTGCAGAGATATTGACTTCTAAAGAGTTTTGAAGGGCATTGACATCAGTTTCATGCTAATGTTACCTTAAGGTACAAACTGTAGCTTTACATCTGTAACACAATAGCAATGCAAAAAGTGACAAGGTCTGATTACTGTCTGAAACCACTGTACATGTTGCCCGAGTGTGGAACATTCCTTGATTCCTCTCTGATACATGGTTGACATGATCACAGCTGGTGTATGAGTGTGTGGGCGCGCATGTGTTTAGACCAGAGCAAGCCAGGAGGTTTGTTTCCCCAAACAGAATCAAATCCAGGATCAAATGCCAGCTGTCTTTATTCCTGGCAGGTTTTGCTGAAATATTCTAGCAGTGCTGGAAAGGTAAATGTAAGGTAAGGTAGGAAGGTAAAGGTTTCAGTCAGTACAAATGTCAACCTCAGCTTGTCTGTCATCAGCTGTGTCGCAACACATTGAAAAATGGTTCGGTCTCCCGCAGTAACACCTTGTGTGTCTGTGTCTGTCTGTGTGTGTGTGTGTTTGTGTGTGCGTGTTCGCATGATCAGTAGCCAGTGGAACAGGCTCTGTGCTCGAAGCCCTTGTGGTGCTTTGATGTTGTGATTGTATGCCAAATTCAGTGAACCCCCATAGTTACATGATTATCGGGGAAAGCTTTGAGACAAAGTTTCTGCACAGGAGAAAACATATTAAAGCCTGTGCAGAGTTCAAGGGAAGCACTATATAAAAATATGTAGCACTGCATCTTGTTATGCAGCAGCTGGATATTAGCTGGGCTGTTTCTGTACTGTTTCACACAACTGCAGCGCATTTAACAAAGTATTAACTCAGATTTCAGCACTCAACATTTACGCAAGTGCAAAAATGGCTAACCCACATTTTGTATGTACCATTGAAGAGTTTCTCCTGTGTAAGTTGCTCTCTGTTCTACAGTGTGCATTTTATTCTTCTGTTCTTTGCTCACATGACATTGTATGTATCTGACTGCATGGTGCAAGTGAAGGCTAGTTTAGTAATGTATAACACTTGGTACGAAGGTGCCAAGAGTGATGGTGGAGATGACTTGTTTTTTACAGAAATTTTAATTCTTTCTATATATTCTGATGATATTTCAGCACATGCACAGAGAATAAATACTTCTCAGTTGCAATGCAAAAACTGTGTTGGCTTGCTTTTTAAGATGTTTGCTTATATTTAACGGTGGAGCAGTTATTATGCTCAAATACAGTAGCTCAAGTATTCAGACCTCTTCACATATGGAAAAAATTGCCATTTTGTCCATTAATCTACACTCAATAACCCATAATGAGAAATGTATTAAAAATCAAAGACTGAAACTTAAAAAAAAAAAAAAAAAAAAAAGTACTCGGATCCTTCATCCAGTACCTTGTAGAAGCCCCTTTGGTAGCACTCGGAGACAGTCAGAGACTTGTCCTGAAGTCACTCCAATGTCTTGGCTGTTTTCTTTAGGACATTATTGTGCTGCAATGTGAAGCGTCACCACAGTCTCAGGCTGAGTTCACTCTGGACCAGGTTTTCTTCAAAGACCTCTGTGTATTTGGCTGCATTCATCCTTCCCTCAGTTGTGACCAGTCTCCCTGTCACACAGCATGACACTGCCACCACCATGCTTCACTGTAGGGATGGTAAGAGCAGACGATGAGCAGCTCTCATCGGCCTTTTACTCAAAGTGGCTTCTGTGTAGCCACTCTACCATAAAGGCCTGACTGATGGAGAACTGCTGAGATGCTCTTCTTTCCTGCAGGTTCTAACAGCAGATGACTTCTGAAACTCTGTTAGTGACTGCTGGGTTCCTGGTCACATCCCTGACCAAGGTCCTTCTCACTCAGGTACTCATTTTGGTCAGACGGCCAACTCTAGGAAGAGTCCTGGTGGCTCCACGCTTCTTCCATTTCACAGTTTCTGAGGCCACTGTGGCCCTGGATCACTCTGACCTTAGAAACGGTTTTAGACCCTTGTCCTGACCTGTGCATCACCAGTTTTATCACAGAGGTCTGCAGAGAATTTCATGGACTTGATGGATTTTGTCCAGACATGCAGTGTGGATCCAGTCAAGTTCTAAACACATCTCAAGCATTGCTCACATTTTGAAGTGCCTCAGCAAAGGGTCTGAATACCTAAATGAGATATTTCACTTTCTGATTTTTAATGAATTTGCAATTCTATTTTACCTGCAGACGGTGGTTTGTGACATCCGCCTTACTAAATTTTCCCTGTCCTTGTCTTCCATTCTTCTCCCACTTTACTCTATAATCTGCCTGTTTTCCATACAATGTTCACCTCCTCCACACACTCATGCATTGGCTTTGGTTGATGATCACTCTGCTGAGAGCTTTCTGAAGCAGACAGCTCTGTATAATCTCGACAGAGGTAAGCTTGAAACAAGGGTCATAGCCATTCCATCAAGCTGAACACATCACCAGCATGCGGATTCCAAATGCCAAAGAGCACTTTGATTTTTTTTTTTTTTTTTTTCACATTCAACCAAACATTATGAATGAATGCGTGAGCTAAGCTCTGTGATGCATGCACTTTGTGAACATTTGACATGGTTCTTCCCTTAGTTTTCATTTCATTGTTAAAGTGCATGCAACTCATTTTGTGCAATATTAAATCTTGGGCACATTTTTAGAAAATGAATCTGAACTGATGCAAGAATTTTCAAAAGAATGGTTAGGATGTATTCAAGTCTATGTTTATACAATACTCACAAGCCTTATGTACACTGAAAGAGTTATTTGGTCACTATAAAATAACTCCAGTCCACACTGGTCACCAAGCGATCCATTTGCATTGTAGTGTATTATAAGACATGGGCTCTAAAGTCAGTTTTCTGTGCAGAGCTACATTCCAGATTTCAGCAGAAGTCAGTATAAATCCATTAGGGATCTTAAAGGGCTATTGCTTATTTTAAAAAGAGTCACATTCAAACCAATTTGATCACAGGCGACCCTGGTCTTAACATACTTGTTTCACATTCGCAGAGCCCCTGAAACCTCAGTGTGTGTGAAAGGGGTTGAATCCAAAATGTTTCCACACATCTACTTCTAAGACCCTTTGGGGTCCTCATTCTCTGTTCAGCATGCTGAAATAGCTTCTGCCATTTCACTTTAGCAAAGACAACAACATTAGCCTAATTTACTGAGGGTGACCAGAGTAACGGTGCGTTTATACGACCACTCCAACTCTGCTGGAGGCAATCACACAATTATTAATTTCTTATAGCGTTTGCACGGCCGTTCCAATAGTCAATAAAAACTAACAACCTTGTGTGTATCCTCCAAAGTCTTTTTACTACAAAGAGGGAATGTCTTTGTTTCCCTGCTGAGCTGTGGCAGACCACATACACTACCAGCCTAAAGCTTGAATACAGCTTTAACCTCACAGCAGCCTCTGCGGCACCAAATCATAACCTAACATCAACCTCAGCTCACTCCAGCCAGCAAACAAATATTTTCATTTAAAATGTGAAATATCTCAACACTGACTGGTTTGCCACAGAATTTCATACAGACACGGAAGCCAGAGAACCAATCCTAATGATTTTAGTGATCCTCTGACTCTTCAGCTACTGTATGATGATGTATTTGTTTTGAGTGAAACAAATTCAACAAATATTGGGTGGGTTAGGCTACCTTGAAATTTGGATATGGTCTTCACTAATGCAACAACTTTACTGATCTGTTCACTTTCACTTAGCGCCATCACTGGGTCAAAACTCTAATTTGTCCACTTCTCTGGTTTATGATCAAAGACCAGCAAAATGATTGACATACCAATGTGCTTTAACTGTACTTTGTGTGTAGTGCTAATGTGCATAATGCTGTTAGCATTACTGTACACTCTTTTAACACACATTAGGTAAAGGAGTAATGTGTTAAGATAGACATATTTTCACTTGTGTCTAAGAAACTTGCCTAAAACGTGAACCCATAATGTTTTAGTTCTGTTAGAGTTGTGATTAATAGTGCATGTATATGATACACATGCAGTCTCTTTTGGCTCGACTGCTTTCACCTCACTGCCTCATTATGTCTTCTCCAGGGGATCGAGCGTCTGAAGGGAGAGACGGGGAAGTGGGGGAAGATGCCACGTTGGGAGGCCATGCAAATGGCGTTCGGAGGCCCATTCTCACTGTCCTGGTGCAGCCCCTTCTCAGGGCTCAGCTGCAAGAAGAGCCCTAGCGAGCATGTCACCATTCCACAAGGGGAGATCATCACGGAGGATGTCATAGAGATACCACTCAGCTAGCAGTCAGGAAGGCAGGTTTTCTGACTGGCAAGGCTTCTCTGCAGACAGAAACATCTCTTTGAAATTTGGGGACACGAGACTTTATTGGTTCTTTTTACATAGCGAGAAACCAGCTAGACTTTCTATATATTTTTCATCTAAATGACTTCTTATGTATGTGAGAGTATCATATTGGACATCCAGGGTCAGTGCAGCCATTTGCATGGTGTGCAGGGCAGCAAACTGAATACTGTTGCCAAACTTCAGCATCTTGGCCTTTTATAAATGAAGTGTCACTGCATGCACAATCAAAAGGATATTTTTGGGAATTTTCTTTTACTTCTAACCTCTTGCCAAACTGCCTGTATTTCCCCAAAATCACTGTGTAATAGAACTAACTGGTGGAAAAAAGCAGCTGGAAGCATTCACAGCTCCCTTGTTAATGGGATTCGCATCTTGGAGTAGTCTCAGGAAAACACTACAAAAACTAATTACTGAACACTGGAGCATAAGCAGTTTTCTCTACTGCCTTTTTCTGAGCATTCACCTTGTGCCTTATCCATCTTATGTGGGAACACATTTAGCTATGACACACACTGTATGATTTATTCAGAATCAGAATCAGCTTTATTGGCCAGGTGTGTTGGGCACACGAGGAATTTGACGCTGGTACATTGGCTCTCAATGTGTACAGGTATATACTGTACATATCCCCATGTGAGGGGCAAGTAAACAGTAAACCAGCGTAAGGCTGTACAAAAAAAAAGGCAGTATTAACAAGCAGTGCAAACAATGCAAAATAAGCAGTATAGACGGCAGTAAACAATGCAAGAACAGAGGCCTGTACAAATCTGTATGATCTGTACGAGATATATTCACAGTTATTGCTCTGAGGTTTATTGTCCAGTCGTACTGTCGTTGGTCAAGTGTTCATCAGAGTGATGGTCTGGGGGAAGAAACTGTCCTTGTGCCTGGTTGTCTTGGTCCACAGTGACCTGTAACGCCGTCCAGAGGGTAGGAGTTCAAACAGGTTGTGTCCAGGGTGTGAGGCGTCTGCAGTGATCCTCTCCACCCTCCTTTTGACCCATGAGGTGTACAGGTCCTCCTTATTGTTCAACTCCACAACTTAATTCTGACATCTGTATCTAGAGTTGCAATTTTCATCTAGTGACCTCATGAGGAGATAGTTGTGTAATAGAGAAAGCTAAAAAGTAGCTGCTGGATAAGGGCTGTTAACTGTTAAATAGGTGCCAGAGAACCACTCATGTCTGCATCACTTTAACAAACTGAGTTATAGCATCATTTGGGTTTCATTTTTACATTCCAGAATAAGTTGAAATTTCCTATGAAATCTGTACAGCTGAGTATTGCCTTAGGGATTCAGCTATGTTAATAATAAAGAACTGAATGACTGGCAGGTTTATTTAGGTAACAGCAACATCTGTCGGCTCCCCTCAACTGCTGATTTTAGATAGATTGGGTACAACACTCATGGCTGCTAAGACTATGACAACTTTACTGTAACTTATTTTAATACAACTGTTTTTATTGATGTATAAAATACTCTGCTGTATGCTCATTAAGGCTATTTTAATACATTAACCCAAATCCCTGAAAGTAGTATTAAGTCACCTAAAGGAATAGAATAGTTTGGGGGAATAAGTTGGTTTGCTTTCCTGCCAACAGTTAGATGACAAGATGGTACTCATGACTGGGAGCCAGCTGGCTTGTCTTTGGGTAAACCTAACAAAGTCCACCGGCCCAAACCTGTAAAGTACATTACTTAACACATAGTATCTGGTTTTCTTTGTACCAGGGGTTTCAAGCAGTGGTCCTTGGCCCCCTGGTGGTCTGCAAAGGCATTGCAGATAGTCCCTGCCCATGCAATCAATAATGTAGTTTTGCTGTAGAATTTTTTTTTTTATTTTAAAAACAGATTTCCATGTTACTTATTGTTTGTGAATAATCACATTCATGCAAATATATCATATTTAGAAAAGCCTAACTTTCAGGATGGAAATCGTGCCCATCTGGTCTGTGTGTCTCACAGCAGTTGTCCTCAAGTTACTTCATAACAAGAATGGTGGTCCCTCAGCCACAATTAGTTGGAAACCCCTGCTTTATACAAATTCACACAAAACCTAAGTGTGAAAGCAACTTCTTGTTTTACATTTGGACAGAGCCAAACTGTTCGCCCTGTCCAGTCTCTATACTAAGCTAATCTAAGCAGCTGCTGTTTCCCATTCTTCTATTTACCAGACAGAGTGGTATCAGTCTAATTGTTGGCAAGAAAGCAAGCAAGATTATTTACCAAATGTCAAATTATTCCTTTAATTCAATGTGATGGACCAGATGTGCACCGTATTAAAACTTTACTTGTCTTTACTTCTGTTTATTACATTCTTTTCTGAAGAGTAGTTATTGGCTGGTAGGGGTAGTGTGACTCTGGAATGTCCTGCTATACTGGTGCTGCACAGTAAACTACAACTTTTAGCTCTTATCGAACTGCACTTGAGGGTCTGCCCGACAGGAATGAGTGGTAGTTTTAGCTGTTTGGAGGTGGTTGCCCCTTTTGCCAGCAGGGGGCAGTAACTCACTATTAACAAATACAACACATTCTGTGACAAGAGGAATATAACTATATCAATGCATATCACAATTTTGTACATTTTCCATCATGGCTACTTTTAGCACTTCTGTTTCTGATGTCCTGGATGATAGTGGTCTCTGAACATACAATTAAAACTGGAAAAAAAAAACAATTCCTTACCAAGTGAGCTTTAAGAGACATGAGACATTGTTCCTCTGATCTTTCATATGAAGTGTCCAGTAACCAACTGATTTCCAATAAAGGATTGTGTCGGTCCGTGAAAGACTTGTGAAGAATGATCTCCTGTTTCCTCCAGGCAACCTCTCTCCTCACTTCTCAGAGTGATCCCACCCTCAGGAAAGTCTTTCCAGATCCTCCCAAAATCAGTTTTAGAAGAGCTCCCACTTTCCAAGATAGGTTAGGACGCTTCGACACATGAACTGCCGGTACCGAGATTCGAACTTTCAACCTTCTGGTTGGGAGACGACTGCTCTACCCACCGCACCACTGTCGCCTCCCCCATGTAAGAGCCACAGCCTCTGACGGAGATCCAGCTTTCTGACACTGGGTCCTACATTGAATAATTCAAAGTTTATTTGAATTTTGGACTGATGGAAATGTATTGACATTAAATCCTGCTAATGTCACTACCATAGGCTATGCACATGAGTCATAGTAGTGTCTGAGAGGGAGTCTTGCCACAGTATGTTGAGAGTGCAACTGCAGAACAGAGGCTGCACACTTATGGGATGCAAATTCATTACATTACTAGTCCTTTTTGACCTCCTCCTGTGGGACAGTCTGAGATGTGGATTCATAAAGTACCAGCAGTCCACATAGAGTGAGGGAGATGCCCACCCACCAGAGAGCTCCATGGGTCTCTCCAAAAATCATCCTCCCCAGGGCAGCCTGGACACACAAACAGAAGAGGCTCATGAATTGAAGACAGAGTATGAATATGAATGCTTTCACCATAGGAAATTTCAGAGAACTCACTGAAGAGATGAAGTTCAATGCAGTGGTAGTGACTGTGGCTCTGGCTGAGGAGGAGCAGTGTCGGAGAGCCTTGGAGAAGAAGGTCCACATGAGAGCATTACAGGTTAATAGCAGGCCTCCACACAGCAGCCGCAATGGGATGTGGAGCTGGAAGAACACACAGGTCAGAGGTGAAAGCAAATGCTTGAATCATTAGTCATGTTTATGCAGTGTCATTCATGAACACAGCTGTTTCAAAGCAGACAGGAACAGCACAGGTGCAACTAATAAAGTTAATATTTACCATTAATGTTATGATTTACATTTGAGCATTTCCTGTTGTGACATATCAAAATGGCTGCTGTGTAAACTCTCTTCTCACAATGTTTGTTACCTATAACTAGATTTTCTTAAATTCTACACAACACAATGAAATGACTGTAATTTGAGTATATTTTAAATATACACAGCAAATAACTTGCAGCAAAACATTTATTAATATCTTATTCACTCCACAGATAAGCCCTAAAACTCTTACTTTTGATAAATTCTTATTTATTTGAAAGCTAGTATAACTTTGGCTTCTGTAGGTTGTTGTATATACTTGGGTGCAACCATGGTAAGAATATGTAAGTCTTCTTACAAGAGAAAGGTCGAGTTTGAGAAATAGACATTAAATGTTAAGTGAACCGAGCCTCACCCAGTCGCAGTCTGTAGCCGCACCATGTCTGCTCAGCACTGACGCACACATGTCTCTCAGGTAGTCCGCACCGAGGGACAGCTTGGCAGACAAAGAAGCGACGGCACCCAAAAAACCCGCAAGTGACGCGTACAAAGACCCTGAAATCATGCTTAAATCACACTTAACTACATGTATGTATGTGTGCAGTTCACGTCCGTGAGAAGACTCCGTACAGAAGATGCAATACTTTCCCCCTGTCACATTTCTGCCATCTTGACAACTGTTTCTCATGTCCACCAATCGTGGCAACCCCTGAAGTCATGTGGCTCATAGTGGCACACTTTGATGACGTATGTTATGTTTTGGTCAATTTTGTGCTAATCGAAAAGCCAAGCCTGTATTTTATTTTGTGCGCTTGTGTTGGTGTAGTTACTGCTTTGCAATGAATAAAAACAAGGCCAGCGGTGTGTCCTGGGTCAAACCCGCGGAACCCTCCTTTCTGAAGAAGTTTAAAAGTGATGTCGGATACAAAGAAGGACCGACTGTTGACACAAAGGTAAGTATGTTGGTTTGGCTTGTGTAAGCTAGTAGTACGTACTCGGAACAGCGTCTGCGTTAGCTCCTTTCAGTGTATGAAACCATTGTCCATACGTTAGTTATCTCTTTTCCCACTGTCTGCTGATAAAATGAGTCACTATCACTGAAACGAAACACAGCCTCCGGATGGGATTCATTTACTTCTTATCTCAGCCCGCACACCGAATGTCACGGTTTCAAACGGGGTTACTTCATTTCCAGGCTGGGGAAAACCTCCTCGTCTCACTTTCTTCTTAACGTTGTCCTCTCAGCGCCAGGTGATGCCAACACTGGATGATGACAGCGGGAGTGACCAAGAGGATGAGTTACCTCAAGTTGTGGTCTTAAAAGGTGGAGACCTGACCGCAGAAGAAGTAAAGAAGCTCAAGGGTGACATGCGCACTGGAGCTGGTGCAGAGAAAGGTAAGTCTGAATGAGTCACAACCATCTTTTTATGTTTAGAGAGGTTTGATTTGGAAAGTGGTGAGGAAATAAGTTTGGCAACGAGTCCTACTACCACACAAAACAAATGACAGTATTTTTTGATGCATATACAGTGGGGCAAAAAAAGTATTTAGTCAGCCACCAGTTGTTCAAGTTCTCCCACTTAAAAAGATGTAATTTACATCATATACTTCAACTATGAGAGACAGAATGAGAAAAACAAATCCAGAAAATCACATTGTCTGATTTTTAAAGAATTTATTTGCAAATTATGGTGGAAAATAAGTATTTGGTCAATACCAACAGTTCATCTCAATACTTTGTTATATACCCTTTGTTGGAAATGACAGAGGTCAAACGTTTTCTGTAAGTCTTCACAAGGTTTTCACACACTGTTGCTGGTATTTTGGCCCATTCCTCCATGCAGATCTCCTCTAGAGCAGTGATGTTTTGGGCCTGTCGCTGGGAAACACGGACTTTCAACTCCCTCCAAAGGCTTTCTATACACGACACATGGCCACATTCATTCTTTCCTTTACACGGATCAGTCGTCCTGGTCCCTTTGCAGAAAAACAGTCCCAAAGCATGATGTTTCCACCCCCATGCTTCACAGTAGGTATGGTGTTCCTTGGATGCAACTCAGCATTCTTTCTCCTCCAAACACGACGAGTTGAGTTTTTACCAAAAAGCTCTACTTTGGTTTCATCTGACCATATGACATTCTCCCAATCCTCTTCTGGATCATCCAAATGCTCTCTAGCTAACTTCAGACAGGCCCGGACATGTACTGGCTTAAGCAGGGGGACACGTCTGGAGGGTGAGATCTTGAGTGGAGCCCCAGATCGAGGGAGATCATCAGTGGTCTTGTATGTCTTCCATTTTCTAATAATTGCTCCCACAGTTGATTTCTTCACACCAAGCTGCTTGCCTATTGCAGATTCAGTCTTCCCAGCCTGGTGCAGGTCTACAATTTTGTTTCTGGTGTCCTTTGACAGCTCTTTGGTCTTGGCCATAGTGGAGTTTGGAGTGTGACTGTTTGAGGTTGGGTGTCTTTTATACTGATAA
>NW_018127961.1:1607796-1619438 GCF_001952655.1 Monopterus albus
ATAACCTCTAGAGTCCCTGCGTCATACCAGCAAAAGTGTGTGCAAACCTTGTGAAGACTTACAGAAAACGTTTGACCTCTGTCATTTCCAACAAAGGGTATATAACAAAGTATTGAGATGAACTTTTGGTATTGACCAAATACTTATTTTCCACCGTAATTTGCAAATAAATTCTTTAAAAATCAGACAATGTGATTTTCTGGATTTGTTTTTCTCATTCTGTCTCTCATAGTTGAAGTATACCTATGATGTAAATTACAGGCCTCTCTCATCTTTTTAAGTGGGAGAACTTGAACAATTGGTGGCTGACTAAATACTTTTTTGCCCCACTGTATATGGGACATTACTCTGTAAGCATTTTGTCAAAAGATAGACAAAACCACTGTCATACAACTGTATCTGTCTAATTTTGCCCTTTCCCATGGGAAACTTAGTTTTTTTTTTTTAAACAATTACATTAGAAGGATATGCTCAGTGAGATAACACTAAAGCACATACTGTAGGTCTGTCTCCCTGATGCCTGTACTGACAACTAAGTGATACACCTAAACTTAACAAAAGGCCACTCTGTTCATGCACTTAGAATTATTGTGTGTATATTTTTATATATATCCCCAAACAGAGCTGGAGGGGAGCTTTAAATTCTGTTGTATGTTGCCAAGCAACAGCAAGCATCTAAAAGGTAGATCCTTGTCTTTGCAATCTTAAATGAATCACAGACATCTATCTTGCTTGCAGATGATGAACCTCCTGCTGATGGTAAAATCCTTTTCAAGAAACCGGCCAAGCGCTCCTCCTCAGACAAATTCCAGGGCATCACTGCCAGCTCCAGCAAAAAGAAGAAGAGTGAGGGAGGAGAGAGGGAGGAGGAGAAGAAGGAAGTGACATCTGGAAAGAAAGTAAAGAATAACAGCCTGTTGTCATTTGGAGGAGATGAGAATGAGGAGGACTAAACGGTAACGAGTGAAATGTAGTTATTAACCCCTGTAACAGATGACTTCAGGGAGCTGAGGTGAAGGCTGAGGGGCAAAATGACAGTTTGAAACAGATTCAGTGTGGAATTCATCCACAGAGTGCATGCAGCCTGTCCCCTCTTTAGTGCCAGTGGTTTTGCATATCTTAGCCCACTGACTACAAATAGTCTATGATTAAAAACTACAACGTGTTCATTATTTTGAGCGCTCTGTGAAAAGCAGCCTGCAGAGATTCAAGTCACTTGCATAAGTAATCCATCACAGTGAACAATTTGAGACGCTTATTTTTAAACCAAAGTTTAAAAGGGATGATGTTCATCAGCAGTTGGTCCATTCAGGGACCCTCAGACAGCCACAGGTCGAACGTCTGCCGAGTTAAAACCAGCTAGGGATGAACAATCTGAGGAAAACCTGTGATTTTGCTCAGTGTTTTTATTTCTGTATATCAATGTTGTCTCTACATAAATAGAATCAAACAAATCTATTTTGCATTTCTTAATATTAGTGTAATAATTGTTTACTATGATTGTTTTATTGATTCAAACTTGGCATTATATTTATTGATAAATGCTGCTTATGTGTCATGGTAATGGTGACAGAGGTCATGTCTGACTGTGTACGAGTCTGTTCACATGAGCTCAGTATTTTATGAGCAGCAAAGACACAGCACACTCCTTTTATTTTGAACAAATGATAGTGGCATGTGTTCTTCAACAAAACCAAAAAAGCTGAGATATTTTCAGCAGCAGAGAGCTTATTAAAGGGTTGTTAATAAAGTACAGCTGAGTACATTTGCCGGAAACATTCAACTGATACAGCTTTTGGTAACTGTGTAAATTCAAATGAAAATCACAGCTTCACGGGCTTGCAAATTGAAAATTGCGCTCTCTTAAATCACGGTTTCAATTTAAAAACAAGGATTCCTTCATTCAGGAACAGCAGTGCATTCATGAGCTCTGTCTGCAAAGCAAATCCCAAGAATAAGTGGATGTTGCCTTAAGTTGAAAATAATGTGGCCTTTTTTGTATTGAAACTGTTGCTGGACACGAGGGGGTATGAACAACCAGATGTGTGTCAATGAAGACAGCTGCAGTTCAGCCTTCAGCTTCAGTGCAACACCAGCTCAAGTCATATGTGCCAGAAAAGGTGGAGTAATGTTGACTGTGATGGTCTACCTATGTCAAACAAGCATACATTGCCTATAGACTGAGACCGTTCATCAAATATTGAGGTATAATAAAGCTGATTTGAATTGTTTAAATTAATGGACACCCGTATAAAAACATTTGCACACTAGAAAATGGAGAACAGTAATGTAAAATAAAAATAACTGACTGGCACTCTTTTTTCCAAACAATTTGATAAACAAAAATGAGAAACACCAGGTTGATTAATTATTCTTACTGGAGTTACTAGTTTGATTTTGGCTGGTTGTTGTAAGTGGCCTAATTCCACACTGCCCAGGGACTAATTATTTTAGATGCCGTTTTTAAAAAGTACATTCAAACAGAGAAATGGACACATTTTGTTTTTGACTGATTAGCTAAAAGCTCTGCCGACGGCATCCAGTGACGGTTCTTGTGTCTTTAGGAAAGACTCAGTCATTTTCCATCACAAAAGAACAGCGAGAGGCCTCGTCTCAGTCGCTCCTGTCATGTAGCCTGACAGTGCGACACACTCTCCACCCTCCTGGTGTATGGATTAAGAACCCATGGAGGATACCTGTCATTTGAAGGTGGAACACCTGCCTCTCATACACACTGAGCTCCTCTTGTTTCTGTGTTTGAATCTTCCCATTAAGTCCTGCTCATTTGTATTCATCAGAGGTGTCATGGTGTTCACAAGTAGTGTGGAAGCGCTGTGTTCATTATGTATTGACAGCAAGAATATTTTCTAGCTTCGACAAAGGAGCTGTAACAGAAACAATGCATTCTTGTCAATGCAGTTGGTTTTTTATTCTTTGAATTTGTTTTATTGTGTGAATAGAGACGGGTTATGGCTGTAACATTTGAAAAACAACATTAAAGCAGCGGTACAGTATTCTGGTCTGTAAGCTCACCGAGTGTGGGTATCAGCTGCATCGCACCATTGTGTATTCAGACTGTATTGGTTGAAATGAGCCAAACATGCATGGTCATCAGAGGATGAAGCCCAACTTTGTCTAGCACCATCATGAGGCTGTGCTGAAGTACATCAATCAACGTGGTTTCTATAATTTTGCTTCAAATGTCAATTTCATTTATAAGTGGAATTGGTTTTTATCCATTTTAATATAGAATCTAATCCATTCAGTTAGCATTAATCCAGAAGCAGACTAGTTAAGGGTATCTCCAGAGTGATACGCTATGGTATATAGTGCACCTTAATTGGCACTGAAGACCAGCCGTGTGGAAAGGTCTATGTTAAATGACAGTAACACCGTACGTTCTGCATACGAGATGCAAGAAATAAAAACAAGGGTTACTTCAACAGCTTTATTCAAAAACGGCACGTTTCATTCTCACACCTGCTTCCAGATCATTACAATTTATGGAAGAAACATTGAAAATCAAAACAAAACCCTTGCGTCTCATGATCAGATGCTATGCTTGTTTTAGTCATCGCAGCTTCCATTGTCATGTAATAAATACCCTCACTGACTGTTGCTCTCTGGAAATAAGATTGTGAAAGGGTTTCTTTTAAGGCCAGTGCAAACCTCTCCACCTGGACTTTCTTACGATGGTGTTCTGACAAAACCTCCCAACAGAATCAAAGTCAGCTCGAGCCGGATCGATGTTTCTTAGGATATTTTCGAGAAGAATAATAAGGCAGATTCATTTTAAGGGAAGGCTGTTTCACAAAAGGAACTGCTGACAATGCTATGTCACTGGTTGCATGATGGAGCTACAAATGAAGAGACAGTGAAAATTCAGCCAGTTATAAAAGAACCACCAGCATGTAATGAGAAGATTTTCTAAATTCATCAAGGAATAATTAGCAGGAGTAGAGTGTGTTTGATCCTGTTACTGTATCTGTCAAGACAGATGCAGCATTCTGTTGGACTGGATTTCTTCATTCATCATTAACTGATAAAATGTGGTTCTTGGTCTGGCTTCCCTGAAGCATCTTAAACAGCACTGAGCTCCTACAGGCCTGTTCCATGTGGAGTCCAGTGCTGTTATTAATGTGCAAACGGTGCAGCTAAGAACTGGCACAGCTTAAAAGACCATTCTGTTTCATTACAAATTAGGAGTGCCATAGCATGGGTCATAATTTCTCTCAGCTCTAATAACACTGTACTCAAAGTCATTAGAAGTCAAAATGCAAGATTTACAAGCATTCAGACAATTAGACTGGACACCAACAGCAGTTTAGCCAGATTACACCACTTTAAAGGGGCACTCCACTAATTTTACACAAGTTCAGTTTACTCATCACAAGGAGGACTACTCAGCCTGTGAGTGGTGATCTGGGAGGAGCTTTCCAAACTGTGAGAACTATAACCCCAGTCATGCATTCAGGGGCCATTTTGGTTTGGGCTGAGATGATGTACTGTTAGCAGAAAGCCTACATTACAAACTGGACATATTGGGTGTGAAAGAAGTCAGTGCTAAAGAGAGGAGGAGAATCCAGTGAAAAATGCTATCCAGTTGCATTATGGGAAATGTAGGTTCTAGCATTTTTGGAGTTTGACCCATACTAGAAAGAAAACAAATGTTTTGGCCTCTGCTCTGCTTTTGAAAAAAAAAAAAAGTAAAAGTTTGTTAGTCCACAATTTTAATGAACTTGCAATACTAAATTATGGGAAGACACTTTAATTGTTTCTAAAACAGAGTGTACCTTAAGTTTTGGTAATACTCCTCCATTTTAGAGGAGGACTGTACATACAATTTCAGCAAGTTGAGCCCAGAAGTCTGAGCTGTGATGATGTTTCCAGCGGACTGTTGTGTCATCACTTTCTGTTTTGCCTTTCTTTTCTCTTAGAAATAAACTTGAATAACCTAACCTGTTTGTTCATGGTTCCTTGTCTGTAAGACATGTTTTTAGCTATGTTGCCAGGTCTCAAGTAATGGGGAGTACAGTGTTACTGACAGACTATGAAAATCAGACCCAAGTTAAGAAAGGGGAAATTAAGTAGCCAGTGCAGTCTGATTCAGAAATAATCTGTATCCTGTCAGTGCAGCAGTATGAGGCTGGATGTGGGTGATGCTTCTTGTTGGCTTGTATGTGTACATGCACACTTCTGTTGATAGTGGATCCCAAGGAGGATGTAAAAAGAAATGAAATACATTAAAACAGACTACCCAGTACCCATGTGCTTACTGTGATCCAACCACATTGGGTTTCCTATACCTGGGTGTTGGGCAGGTCAAGTCCATTTCCTCTCATTCCTGTACCATCAAACATATTTGAGAATTGGAGACATTCCAACAATGGGAAAGACCATTTCAGTGATCCTAGAATCACCTTAATCTAAGTTTGAGCAGGCCTGAATCTGAATCTGTAACATGGTAGAATGGTGGTCTGAATGATGCATAGAGTTGCAAATGGAGTCCCTGGATTAAGGACATCTAATCTCTCTTGCTTTCTCTGTCTCCCATCACTCACAGAACATTCAAGTACAAAAAAAAGAAAAGCGAGTCAAAAGTCACAGTTCCAGTGTGGGGAGGATCTCATACTACCAGACATCTACTGTTCTCTGCCTCATTCACATTCCTTTTAGGGTCAAAGGTCAGCTGGGGTTCAACACATTCTGCTTGGAAAGGGCAACCTTGTCAGCGTGGACGTCCTCATGAGGACGCTCATGATGACAAGAGAGCCTCTGGAGTTCCTTATTCATCTGCTTGGTGGATTTTACTGTTGGCCGCTTGCTTTGTTGAAAGTTTTGTGTTTGGGATTTTTCCTTTCTCCTGTCCAGTGTGCCTCTGGTGGTGGTGGTGGTGGGGTCTTCCTATAAAAATTTCTTAGTTAGTTTCTTGCCCTTCTTGACGGACAGCTTGTTCTTGATGTATCCCCGCTTTCTCTTGGCTGTCTGCAGGAGGAGAAATGTCCAGTAAAAATCAAGCCAAGACCGCTGTCCTTCAGTAACCACTGACATTTAAACATGCTAATAAATGTTCTTCATAATTGGATCCAACTTTTTTCCATTTAGATTAAAAGACTACATTTGTCATAAAAACATCTGTACTCAAATGTATAGCCATCATGGGTGGCCCTACACCTTTGGCCCTTTGTTGATAATGATCTAGACTGCTTCATTTTCTGTACTAAATGTGTTATACCATCAGTTAAATTCCTTTATGTTTACAGATATATAAAGTAATATTGAGCCCAAATAAAAAGCTGTAAACTGATGGTCTGGGTAGAAATGAATGGTGAGAAATAAGATGGAAGGGAAAATACAAGTCATGACTGAACTGGGCCCGACTGCGCAGGTTTAAAACTGGACACTGTGTACACAACAGCAAGAGCCCCAGTTGCAAATTAAAGTTAGTTTGTAGTGTTTAAGGTTAAAAAAAAGGAAAACACTACTGACAAAAAAGTCCAGCTCAGTGGATGATAGTTTTTAAAAAAGCAACAGAATGAGAGCTTTAAATAAACTTTAAAACAAAAAGTAAACTGTAATAAAATACACTTTGTTTCTCCCTTTTATGTATGCATGTGTAAATGAAAAATATGTTCAAAGGGGAAAATTAGCTTCACAACATAAAAAGTGAAAACATGTATTGTGGCTCAGTGTTGTCCACCAGGTGGAAGCAGAGAGCCGCCAATTTTAAGATGAAGCATTGTCAATCATGCTAATGAAAACAATCAAGTGTCCAATCCCACCCTGGGCGTGGGATCCTCAGGTGGGGCACAGGTTTCACTGTCAGGAGCTGATGACAGCCATGACCATGACAGACAGCTTCCCACATAAACAGTTTCCTGTGAGCTCACTGGCTGAATGGATACTGCCTTTACCTGTAGCTTTAGCTACATTTGAAAGTGACAGTTGTGAGGGGTGGACTGTGATGCAGGAAGCTGTATAATATTAAATGACATATATAATGAAACTTAAAATGTTGTATTTCACTTTATTTCTTTGCTTGAAGTTGCACAAAGTGCCAGACTTAAACCTGGACACGAGGTAAAAGTAACAGCTGTTCATCACTGTAATGTTGCTCATATATCTGAATGTTTACAATCCTACCAGATGCACTACACAGTTATTTCAGCCCCCATAAGCATGAGCAACAGGTCCTTGGAATTGGTGCCAAAGTGCAAACTCTACCTTTACTTTTTGTTTTGATAAATGTTTGACTGTGGATTCCATTAAATAAACACAGCCTCTGTTGCTGTGAGTATACAGTGCACTCTCAATCCACTGTTCTTGGAATGTAATGCCAGTGTAGATGGAGTCCAGTTGGTAAGAGGAGCCTACCTTTTTGGAGGTGTACTTCTGCTTAGTGGTGTCAGTGCTTCGTGGCTTTTGCTCCACACGGTCTCTGTTCTCCAACTTTTTGACCTTATAAATCCTGACCAGCCAGTGCTCTGAGGTGAAGGCTTCCTCCAGGTGCTTCAGCTTTATGTCCTTGTTGCCAATCTCAGCGTTACGTGTCCGGTCAAAGCCTGGAGGTGTCCTGAAGTCCAACTTTACAGAAATGAAAACAAAGTTATTCCTGTATGAAATTATTTTGATTAGCTCATGTACAGTCATGGCTAAAAACAATGCCCCCTGCATTTCTGTAAGATTACGTACCACTTCTCCCAGAAAACTGCTTAAGTCACAATTTCTTTGGTATTCTCATGTTTATTCCTTTTGTTTGCATTGAAACAACAAAAAGCAGGGAAAAAGCCAAATCTGATACATTCCACACACAACTCCAAAAACAGACTGGACAGAATTATTGACACCTTCAAGTTAATATTTGGTAGCACACGCTCTGGACAAAATAACTGAAATCAGTCACTTCCTGTAACCATCAGTGAGTTTCTTCCTCCTCTCTACTGGAATTCTGGACCACTCTTCTTTTGCCAGCTGCTCCATGTCTCTCAGATTCGAAGGCTTCCTTCTCCCAGCTGCTGTTCTGAGATCTCTCCACAGCTGCTCTGTGGGATTTAGACCTGGACTCATTGCTGGCCAGTTCAGAACTCTCCAGCACATTGTCTGAAACCATTTCTGGTGCTATGTGAAGTCTGCTTTGGGTCATTGTCCTGCTGTAAGAGCCACGACCTCTGATGGAGACCCAGCTTTCTGACACTGGGCCCTACACTGTGCCCCAGAATTCACTGGTAGTCTTCAGATTTCATAAAGCCATACACATAGTCAAGACATCCAGTGCCTGAAGCAGCAAAGCAACCCCAAAACCTCAGTGAACCTCCACCATGTTTGACTTCAGGGACCGTGTTCTTTTCTTTGAAGGCCTCATTTTGTTTTCTGAAAACAGTAGAATGATGTGCTCGACCAAAAAGCTCTATTTTAGTCTCATCTGTCCACAGGACATTCTCCCAGAATGACTGTGGCTTCCTCAGGTAAATTTTGGCAAACTCCAGTCTGGCTTCTTTGTATTTCTGTGTCAGCGGTGGGGTCCCCCTGGGTCTCCTACCATAGTGCCCCTTGTTATTCAGGTGGCAACAGGGTGCAAGCTGACACTGTTACACCCTGTGCCTGCACACACACAAATCTGTGATCCTCAGCCATTGATAATTAACAGTGTCCTCACGACACAAAGGTTGAGTCAACTTTTCTCCATTTTAACTGGTTGTGAGTGTGATTTCTATGTTGCCATCACCTGCTGATTGCCACAGGTGAGTTTCTTTACAAATTAAAGGAGCATCACATGCTTGAAATACAACTATTTCTGATGATTTTCAAAAGGTGTCAATCATTCTGTCTGGTCCATTTTTGGAGTTCTGTGTGGAATATATCAGATTTCGCTGTTTTTCTGCTTTTTCATCTCGTTCCAGTGCAAATAAAAGGAATAAATACCAGAAAACCACAGAATTTGACTGCAACAATTTTCTAGGAAAACTGTTGTGCTATCTGACAGAAATGCAGGGTGTGCCAATATTTTTGGCCATGACTGCATGATGTCCTTTACAATCAATTACTCAGTAAGAGGAATGTTCTGTAGAAGGATTATTAATAATGACATACCTGCATCTCTCCAAAGCGATAGTATGACATTTTGTACATAAGGCAGTTGAGTAGGGTGTGGGAGCCAGCTTTGTCCACTCTGAACTCTCCCTGTGGGGTAAAGTAGTCACTCTCCTAGGGTTGAGAGGTGAGATGAGGAGACATGGAGCAAAAAATAAGTGAACTGATGCACACTGCAGCTAAATATCTTAAAGCACACGACTACTGGGTGTGATTCCTCTCAAAGGAGAGCACATTAAACGTTCATATGAATTCCACTTTGCAGACAGCCACCATCTCTTTAGTTAATATTTAAAAACTGCTGTGCTACAGTAAAGTGAAATAAAGTATGTGTGACATCTCTCTCACCCTGATGTCCCTGGGGTGTTCCCCCTCTGCGATGCGCACCATCCACAGGAACTTGTTGATGTCATCGCCTGAGTAGCCAATTACCCCACCAAATATGATCAGGACATAGTCAACATCCAGTGACCTCATGATCTCATAGGCTGCACTCTCATTAGATGACATGGCTTTACCCACCTGTAGGCAAAGACATTGCAGTTTTACAATTTCAAGTCAACAGAGCTTGTTTAAAATTATTGAAGGGGCAGTCCACAAATTTTACACAGCAAGGTCTGGGGCACGCTGTACAGGATAAGGAGAATCACTTTTACTGGCCAAGTATGTTACACACAAGGAATTTGTTTCCGGTACAGAACCGATGGCAGCCATCTGCGGCACCACCTCAACCGATGGCTCTAACCATTGTGGGGGGGGGTTCAGTGTCTTGCCCAAAGACACTTCGACATGTGGACTGCAGGCACTGAGATTCGAATCTTCAACCTTCTGGTTGGGAGACGACTGCTCTGCCCACCACACCACAGTTGCCTCCCCAGCTTGTGAAAACAGTTGTATCTTTTGGGGAGTTCATCCTTTGTCAAGTCTGAGCAAATAACTTTAATGGTTATCACAGCTTGGGTATGGAAATACATATTTTCTACAAAAAGTAGCAAGGAATACATGAAAAGAACCACATGCGGCTATGACAGTCTTACTAAGGTATGTTTACAACAAAGACTTGTTTCAGCAGCTCTGTTTTAAAAAAAACTGAAACTCCTTCAGAACCAAAGAAGACATTACACAACTGTGTTCAGGCGCTGAGTAGTACACCCCATCATGAGTAAACCAAACCTTTGTAGTGCCCCTTTATTCAGTTTATTTTAAGAGAATGTGTTTACATGGAACAGAAGTGAAAGGTCAAATGCCAGACATGGTTAAAGGTACAGCAGCTCTCACCAGTGCTATGTGACTGTTGTTCCATGTATTGTTGTCGACCAGCGTGGTTCGGTTTGCCATGCCTGCTATTTGGTAGCCGTAGTCCCACCAGGACATCACTCTGGCATGTTCGTCTGTGTTCTGCCTCAGCCAATAGTAGGCCTCCCTGAAGTCATCCAGGATGTTACGGGAGCTAGTGGAGAAAGTTTCAGATGGGTAGGGTGACGCAGTGGTAGACGGAGGTACAGTCATAAATAAATGGTAAATGGACTGTATTTATATAGCGCTTTTATGCACTGGCCAAAGCGCTTTACAGGGAGATTATACACCATTCACCCATTCGCACACACATTCACACACCGATGATGACAAGGCTGCCACACAACGGTGCTAGTCAAGCCACCGGGAGTATTTTAGGGTTCAGTGTCTTGCTCAGGGGCATGTGGGGAGACTGGGAGTCAAACCACCGACTTGCTGGTCAGAAGACGACTTGCCCTACCTCGTGAGCCACAGCCACCCCCAAATAGGTATGTTTGTATAGAGTATTAATATCAGACAAAGACTTAAGGATCAAAATTCAGACATTAGCTCACACTGGATATTGTACTAAAGGGCAAACCTCTCAATGAAACCTGTGTCCCGGTCAGTTCACCCAAATTACAAAACAATTTCACACTTTCCATGTACACAGTTATTGTTTTATGTACCCAGGTCTTATATCTGTCTCCACCCCTATGCAACTCAGGTGAATGGCTCTGGGGGCCTCTTATTTAAGTGACTCTTAGGAGCATTTCTTCTTAGAAATAAAGGTCAAAGCAAAATACAGCCATCATAGTTTCATTTGATGGCACTTGTTATGCAATATTTTTAGAAAAATTTGGAGACTTCATCTCAGACCTTGTTACTAATTCTGATGAAATTCTAATTGTAGGGTACTTCAAAGTTAACCTGAATAAGGCCTATGATCCTCTATGCAGGGTTTAGTCTGGTGGTGTAGTCTGTCCTCCTACCAGGTCTTTGTCTGAAGGGAAGGCTGTGTGGTTTGGGTCTGTTGGAGGCACCTGGAAGGTGGCCTGTCCTCCAGGATCATGTTCCTCAAATTTGTTTATACAATGTTCTTCAGATATGTTTAAAATAAACAAATTTAATTATGGTTGTCCATACTGCTAAATATTTTACAGTGATTTATTCTATACACATGATATTGCACGTCTGTCTGTCCTGGAAGAGGGATTCCTCCTCCCCAAGAGGAGATGGTCCTGCTGCACCTTTTAAATGTCATTTTTCACTGCTGT
>NW_018127961.1:1619448-1631882 GCF_001952655.1 Monopterus albus
TAAACCTGTAACAGAATGGAGGCAGAAGTCTCAGTGGTGCGCACGGGATGTCAGGACTCAGCCAAAGAAAATCAAAAAAGCTGCAGGGCTACATACCACAAGAGGTGAACCATAAGAGAAGAAAATGTTGTAATTTGCATGAACTGACCTTTTATGAGCTGCTAACACTACAAGAATGCCAGTAGTATGGCTGTCACTGATATCTCCAGCCAAAATGCTGTTTTAGTTCTTTGGCAAGAAACTGCTCAAATGTAAAGACAATGTAAATCTCCTATTATCAGTCTATTGCCAGTTTTCATGCACACATACTGGTGAAAGCCCAGTTTATAGGATGTGGTATTATTCTCACCCATCATGGTTGTAAGAAGCCAACACTACACTGGGGCTGGAGTAGGCATTGCTGGTGACCCAGGTGCAGTGGACGGCAAACATCATGAGAAGCATCAACATCAGCATGGTGACTATGGACTTGATGTTGGGGCCCAGGCCCTCCTCAGCCTTCTCCTGCTCTGATACGTGCTTACGCACCTTACCAGCCTGCAGAGGATAGCACACGGAGAGGACACCACTTGTAAAGAGGACTGAAACTCTTACAAGACAAGTGCACTGTAAAAATGAGCTGGTAATGTACTAAACCACTGCTCAGTGTTCTCCCACTGAGAGAACAACACTCAGTTAACTCTTGGCCCTGTTTTATGGTGTCACATTCAACAGTGGCTTTCAGGACACCTGTGATAGGTTGATAATGCATTATTCCCACTGTATTGATTTGGAAGAAAAGCAGGAGAGGGATGACTAAAACACTGAACATCAGGGCTCTTTGGTGTCCTGGAGGAATGACAAGGAGGAGAATAATGAGCATACAACCATGTTTACTACACAATGTTTCTTATGAGACAACCGTGTTTCAGCTGGGTCTAGAATATGGTCAAGAACCGTTTTAGTAAGGTTTGGTTCTCATGTAGCAGATTTTTGGTTATATATAAGATGACTAGCTGTGTATTCTATTGTACTTGATATCCGTAAGTTGTTTCTCACCAAAAGACAATGTAGGCATCCTTGAAGGGTCACAAGAGGAATCCCAGTGGTCACAAGATGTTTAAAGAAAGAAAGAAAGCTTTTCTTCAACATAAAATTTAATTTTTTTAGACCTTTCTGTAAATTTTGCAATGTGGCTGCCCTGTCATTGTGAAGAGAAACAATCTCAGATATTTGTTGTTGTTGTTTTTTTTTACATAACAATCATCTTCTAGTTATACAGTAGCTGCAAACAGACTAGTTAACTACAGCTAAAATGTTTGAGACAAAATGACGTGACCTAAGGCCACGTCTGAAAAACTATGCACCCAAGTTTATTTTACTTATAGCAGCACTGATTAGTTTTTTCAGTTTTTTTACCTGTCACCTTATACAGGTGCTGTGACCAACATACTAGCAAACAGATGCCTATTTAAACACCCACCAGATATTCATCTGGAGTTGTGGCCCCTTGATTAATACATGTCCAATATTCTTGCTCTCCATTGGTCTTGTTTCTGAGAAAAATATCTGTCTCTTTAGCTGCTATATGCAAGTTGCTAACATTGTCTGACTACAATTTAGTGGGAAGGTAGGGCCGTGTGAGTTCATCAGAGTTGTTACACTGAAATTAGTTGTCTGCCACTGCTGAAGACGAACGAGGCTGACGAGCAGTGAAGCTGAACCAAAGCAGCAAATTGGTGGATGTACAACCAGAAGAGGGAACTAAGGGGAACTTCAGTCCTCAGTGATAAATCTATGTGGTTCTGTCACTATAAATGACACCTTACACATGGCTACATTCCAGTATTTGATCCACTGTAAACATAAAAGTATTGATAAGTGCAGTTTTAAATATTATGTTTTAGTATTAGGTGTGATGGCCATGTGTATTTTATATACAACTAAAATGATAATCTGATTTTTGAAGGTAACACAGAATACTGCTTGTGTAGTTTTAGTTGTACAACACATGTAATACAATAATAGTTTGTGTTTTGCGTAACAGATTAACTTTTAAATAAACAATCAGCAATTAAGAAATGCTGACACTCATTTATGACAATGTAGCATCACATCTTCCACTGTAACATGAACACAACAAAGACCATAATTAAGTAAATTAACAAGTTTGGTAGTTGAACGTACAGTAAACATCAGTTATTCTGATGACCCCTGACCTTGTCGTAGAGGTTGCCAGCATTCTTCCTGTCATCCTCGTCGCTGCTGTCCTCCGCAGGCGGGCTCTGCCTCTTCATGTCGTCTCCCAAGTAGTGCTCAAAGACGCTGGAAAAGGCTATGGCTGACAACATGCACACCACTGGTGTCAGAGTCAGCATCAAACGCACCATCACGCCAGCAAAATAGACAGCGCTGATGGCATACAAGGCCACTGGTGTGAGAACAGCACACAGAGAGAAAGAGGAGAACAGGATGTTACAGTCCAACCTAGATGAGTTTAATTATACAGATCATTTATTCACTTGGCTTTAATTTAACGCTGTCCAGTTCAATTATACCTCTCTACTCAGGTGTCTGACAGCGACCTAAAACACATGCATTCCTGTCCTATGAGCTAAAACTGTGTAGAGCCTCCCTGGTTAAATCTAAGTGAGTAAATAACAGAATAAAGTAAACAAATAAGCCCATTTCCAAAAATGTCGGGGCGTTGTAAAGTGTAATTTACCCCATATTCATTTGGTAACAGTACAACAATAAGATATCTAATGTTCAAATTAATATATTTAGTTTATATAAACTTATTCTGAATTTGAGGACAGCAACACATTACAAAAAAGGGGAAACTACTGAGAATAATTGGCAACAGGTCAGCATCATGATGTGGTACAAAAAGAGCATCCCAGAGAGGCTGAGTAAGGATGAGGCGAGGTTTATCACTATGTGTGGCAAACTGTTCTACAGTTTAATAACATTTCTCAGTGTAAAATGGTAAAGGTTATGTCCATTTTTGTAATATACAGTACATAATAATATGAAAATATTCAAAAAGAAATCTCAGTAAGTAAAGGACAAGGCCAAAAACCAATACTGCGTGGCCGTGATGTTCTGGCCCACAGGCGACCCTGCATTAAAATTAGACATTATTCTGTAGTGGAAATCGCCGTCCCTGGTAGGCTAGTGGTTAAGCCGCAGCGCTCTCGCCGTTTCAGCCCGGGTTCGAGTCAGGGTTTCGTCAGGAAGGGCATCCGGCATAAAACACGTGCCAAATGTCAACATGCGAGTCGTTAGTGTGACGATTCGCTGTGGCGACCCCTAAACGGGAAAAGCCAAAAGTGACTTTCTATTCTGTAGTGGAAATCACTGCGTGGGCTCAGTCAGTGAACCCAGTTTGTCACTGCATCCACAAGTTACAACTCTACCATGCAAAAAAAAAAAAACATAAAACAAGATCCAGTGTTATAACTCTCTCAAACAAATTATGATTAGGGTCATAACACCCAGAAACACCACCTCCTTTCCCTGGGCTCAAGCTCATTTAAGGTGGACTGAGGAAAAGTGGAAAACTATCCTGTGGTCTGACAAGCCAAAATTTAAAAACGTTTTTGGAAATCATGGATGTCACATCCTCTGGGCTACAGGGGAGAGGAACCCTCCAGTTTTTAATCAGTACACATGTCAAAAATCAGTGATGGCATGAGGGAGCATTAGTGCACATGGCATGGGTGGCTTGCTAAACTGGCCTGTCTGCAGTGCAGACCTGTCACTCACTGAAAACATTTGGCACATTATTAAGTAAATAAATACAGCAGAGGAGGCTTCAAACTGTTGAGCAGCAGGCATCTTAAGTCAAACAAATGGGAAAACATTTTGCTTTCAAAACTAAAGCAAATGTCTCCTCAGTTCCCAAAGGGTTACAGGGCTCTGTTACACTAAGAGGTGATGCAGCACATGTCCCTGTCCCAACTTTTTGGAAATGTGTTGCTGGCATCAAATTTTAAATGATAACTATCAGAGGAGAGTGGGAAGCAAAAGCAAGTAAACCAGAAAGCAATGCACTGCAGAGCAGACAAAGAGACAGCTCAATCAGCCAAGGGAGGGCAGCAGAAGACTAGACTTTGTCTGAAGTAGAGCCAGACACCAGTATTGCTGGCCAGTTTGGCAATGAGCAGCTTTACTGTACCAGTACCTAGCCACTCTCTAAGGTGCACTTGCACTCAGTTGGCAGTTTATTAGCTATGCCTAGAACAATGAACATTATCACCCTCATGGAGGAGGATTTATTGCAGGACTGCTGGATGAGGTTGCATTACTTGCAGTTAGGTATACCACTCTAAAATTAGACATTATCCAGATGGGCATCCGGCATAAAAACACACCAAGTTTAACATGCAAATCATCAGTTGGGTGGCAACTGATTCGCGGTGGCGACCCCTAACAAGAACAGCCAAAAGTAGAAGAAGAAGTTGTAGCTAGGTATACATAATAAACTGACAGCTGAATGCATAGTGAAAGATTACAGTTCATTTTAAACAGTAAAATTTACTATAAACAGCTGCACAATTACAAGAGAAGTATATTTAAGTTGTGATAAGGGAAATGAGGCTCACATATATAAAAATGTTGCCTATAAAATTATTTAAACAAACCTGTCTATAAATTACAGTATATAAACTACAGTTGTATTTTGAAACTTAAAAGAATTTCTATACGACCTTGGCCAACATATAAACTACGATGGACAGACTGAGGAAAGCCATCACAGCAGCCAAGAGGCAGTACAGAGAGAAGCTGAATGGCTTCTATTCTACTGCTGACTCTGGACAGATGTGGCAAGGCCTGCAGCACATCACAGACTACAGGACCACCACCAGCATCATCAGCTCCACAGACAGCCTGCTGGATGACCTCAACACCTTCTACACCCGCTTTGAGACCTCTAGCTACAGCACAGAGAGGAGGCACACACACACACACTGAGACCCAGTTCAAAAGAGACCACCAAGGAGTGCACCGTGCACTGTTGTGTAAAGACTGGATATAAATAGTCCACGCTGGAAAGGTGTGCCAGCAGATACAAACAACTAATTTGAAACCGACGTTTCTTTCTCATTATGGTTACATTAATTACACTGCTTTGTTTTAAGTCTGGCAGCAGACAAACAGAGGAGGAGTGGAAGAAGGATCCTGGGAGCTGAACTCTCTCTACTGACTGATCAGATTATTCACATTCTCACTGACAGGAAAAAAAAAAAGCTTTCCTTGTAGATGTGAAAAAATTAAATCCTGCCAGTGATATTCTTTGGCCAGAAGGTGTTGTGGGACACCAGCTGTTTGACTGCAATGCCAATTCCAGACTGGATCACAGTTTCAAGTGTTATTTGTGCAACAGAAAGAGAAATAACTCCATGACCAATTCATGCTGACAAATACTAAACTACCGAACATAATGTGCAGAAATCAAATCATCAAACCACATGAAATGTGCATTTACACTTTCATGGTTACTAGGAAAATAATACCAAAAAAAAGCCCTACTTTTTATTAGCACCAGTAATTCTCAAGCTCACACTAAAGACAGATTGGTATTTTGGCTACTTTCATGTTTTTTGTCTTATGCTGTTTGATGTAGCTGCAGGCTCAGGCAGTATGCTGGTTAGTTTAGCACACTGTTAGCATGCTAGTTAGCTTAGTGTAGCAGGTTGTGTTGTTCATTTGGTAGTTAGCCTAACATCATGTGGTAGATGGGAGTGGATGCTTTATTGCTTGGTAAAGCTATGTATCAGCAAGTGACGTTGCTTGGTGAGTTAAGCAGCTGGTTAGCATCATATACAATAACTCGACCGAATTAGCTGGTTGTAGTTGGTCTGCATGGATATTGTAAACAAGGATGACTATAACTTGCTACAGAGGGTTGTATAAGCATGTGGGTGGCTGCTCTGGATCACTGGAACACACTATTGAGGCTTCTCAGTAATGTAGGCCTGGCTTACAAATTGATGCTCATGCTCAAACTGTGTAGTGCACAGTGACAAAGCAATGTTAAAATGCCAGTTCTATATTATTATAATTATAATAAAAAGCATCCTTCAATCTGATTGTTTTAATACAATAGTGACAAGTTTCATGACCTTCGTCAACAATAGTGTTCTACTTTCTTATTTAAATTAAAGGAAAAAAGTGTTTAACCCATGATTTGTCTCTTACCAAAGACACGCTCATCATTGATGTTCTTAATGCAGAACCAGAGGCCTGCTGGGAACGTACAGATGAGGATGTGAAGGTCAAAGAAGAAGGACACCCAGGTGGTGGGCTGGTGCTCAGATACTGATGCTATAATAGGAATGTGGATCTTAGCATAGCTGTGGATGACATGGAGAACAGAGAGAAGTGAGACATCATAGCCAAGTATGGTAGGGCAGAGGAAGAGTAAAAAAGATGTCTAATAACAGTATCAAACCACAAATGCATTATTAGTTTCAAACTATCTTTTTATTCAAGATAATAGCTCATATATTCAACAGTAAGATCTTATTCACAGTGGAATGACAAAAAAAAAAAAATCTAGTCTTGCTGAGGTCAGTTGTCTTGGGGTCAGTGGATAACCCCATTCCTTTCACTAAATGACAGCAAAAGTATTCACATAAACGCACAAACACATATGTGCACACATACAATCAGAGATTTACAAGTGAAGCTGCAACTCTCTGTAAGCCCAGGTCTGGGAGCAGACGAGACTGAGGCTGAGTGACTAACTGACTCACTGTTTGACCATAAAACCATTTTGGCAGCAAGGGGCAAAGCTACAGTAATAGGTTTGCATTTGCCTTTTAAAGCAGCCCTAGACATGAGAATGCTGCTTAAAAAATAAAACTACATAAACACAGTAAAAGCTGGACTTCATGGTAAACAAACCAATTGACAAGGTGGAATAAATCCTCCATGGGCTTTAAACAGAGTTATAGTTTGAATGTGCTGCTGTATATAATTTAACACCAATTAATTATCAGCACTGTCATGAAGTGATTTAAATCTAGTGTAAAAGTACAACGTTCGATTTCTGAAGACTTACCCAGTATCCCAGAGAGAGTAGAAGCGCCCACTCCATGGAGCAATGTACCCTGAAAGTGAAAACGCATAAATCACATGGAGGCTGACTGTACTTACACACATAGCTGTGTACTGTCAGTGATCTGTATGTCACGGATAGCCAGGCTGGCAACATTCCTCCTGCATGTATCAGTCATATGATTTGTGGGCAATATGTACTGGATGTTTTGTGTTACTGTGTTGTAACGAGGCTGTAATGAGCCTGCTGTGCTCTCAGATCAGCAGTGTGGCAATAAATCAGACAACAGAAACTAATCACCAACATGATTAGCCAGCAGGTGGTCTGATCATACATGGGCACTGTGTGATGTCACTGGATGGCTGGTTCTAATCATAACCAGCTACTGCTTTACATGTAGCATTTCAGTGGCTGTAGGACAGTAGGTAAGGACTCCAGTTACTATGACCACACTCAAAAGTATTTAGATGTTTCTTGTAATGCAGAAACCCAACAAGGCTTCAGGTCATTTGGGGTACAACCTAACAAAGCATAGTGTAAATAAACAAGTTTCAGACTGTCTCATTATTGTATAAAACCTCAACTGCAAAATGTGACATCATCAGGTTTAAGGACAGGGCTGGATACAATTCTGTATAAAACCTCAACTGCAAAAGGTTTAAGGACAGGGCTGGATACAATTAATATATCCTGCTAACAAAGCCTGATTTAGCATATTCCTCAGTACCAGAGCACCACTGTTGTCCAAAAACTATTAAAACACATTAATGAGCCACCATGTTACAATGGGTGACGTGTTCCTTCATAACAACCAACATGGGTGCTATAGTCCATTTCCCACGGGAAAAAGCAAGCCTATTATCTCGGACAGAATAAAGGTGACATCATAAAACTTGCTATTATTGATAATTGAGAGTGTTTCATCATCAGTTTAAAGCCTTGTATAAAAGTTATACTGCAATCAACTCCTAATCCAACACACCATAAGAACCTTTACTCTGTCATTCCACTGTCAGTTTCTCCACAGCACAGATTTTTTTAAATAATAGCTATGCACTGTGTAACAGAACCAATCACAACTCTTTCAAAGAACATCAGACTACTCAGTCTTTGAGGACTTTACTCTTTGAAAGTGTTAAATGCTGCACAGATGTGGACAGCTGAACTGTGGCTTTCAATCACGAAAAACCAGCCAGTCAATTTAAAATTAAATAAACACAACATGGCAGAAACGTTTGTCAGGGTAAAAATGTTATTTACATGGCTTTGATTTGCACAGCAAATCTGACTGAATGAGGAGCCAAGTGACTAATTAACTCTGTATGTATGTGATATGCATATTCAGCACTAAAAGTGTACCTATTTTATCTTGTGGTCAAAAGAAGGCATTTTACAGGGGAAGAAAACATTTGAGAACTATTCAGTCAGTTAACCTTCTAAAAAGCCATGTGAACCAACCTGTGTATGTCAAATAGATGACAGAGAGAAAAACCACTCCAGCAGCCAGTGACACTCCCAGGAAGAACAGAGTCTGGAACTCCTGCCTGGTCAGTCGGTCCTTCAGGTACTGCAGGAAGGCATAGACCTGCAGCAGCACAAACACACCTGCAGAGATACAGTGCAAACCGCGTTAAGATTTGACATGCACTCTGTTCATCTAGTAAGTAAGTCAATCTTTGCCTAACGATTTAATGTTGTTTTAAGTATAAAGGGAAAGGTTGTTGCAGTGAATGTTATAAATTAAGATTTGGCCATAGACGTGCAGTGAGCACATACTGTATTACTGGCTTTCAATAATACCTTTATACACTTTCAAACCAAACCCCCGGTGAATGGCTACTGACCTGCTGCGGCCATGTGTTCACTAGTCCTGATTGGCTGAAAGCCCACAAAGGGAATCTGCATAGACAGGACCAGGCCGACGATGTAGAAGGTGCTATAGGCTGCAAAGACATTATCAAACAGTTATGCCCTGCTGTAAACCATTAATTACAGTAATACAGTACATGTTAGCACACTGTTTTCATGCAATAACCTTCACTAAAACATACCTAACAATTTTTCACACCTTCTTAATTCTAAGCCTACTCACTCCTACCCATAAATGTGAAGCCTAGAGTATGCTGTGAAGATATTTTCACAGAACCTGATGTACAGTACCTTATTCTCAGTGACAGAGCACCACTGTTATCCACATCTGTATCAAAAATACAGTTTATTAGCTGATTTTGAGGCCATCCCATATACAATCCACACCAACCTGTCAAATCTGTGGCTCCACTTGGAGTAACACTTTAAATTTATTTTTTAAACAAACTACAGTACATTTAAACTATATACACTATTTGTGAAGAGCAAGACAGTGAGGGCATATTTCGTCTGAATGTCTGTGACAAAGGAAGGCGAGAGAGAGGTAGCCTGTGTATGTGAGAAAGAACACACACACTGCACACCACTGGACATTTAAATAAGATGGTGTAGCATAAGGCATTGATATACTCTATTCTTAAAGCTGACAAATCAGTGAAATTTGTATTTTCAGTTTTACATTTTATCCAGATTATACAACTTCTGGTCAAGCCTTATGCTCAGACCTTTTCCTGTTTAGCTACATGTTGCCTAGCAATGCAAATGATGGAAATTCAGAGCCTCGGGAACTATATTATGTGATGTTTAAAACAGAAAGGTGGGGGTGGCTGTGGCTCAGGAGGTAGAGTGGGTCATTTCCTAACTGGAGGATTAGCGGTTCGATTCCCGGCTTGTCCAGTCAACATGTCGAAATGTCCTTGAGCAAGACACTGAACCCCCAGTTGCTCCCGGTGATGTCACCGGTGTGTGAGTGCTTGCGAGTGCAAATGGGTGAATGGCCGAATAATGTGAAAGTGCTTTGAGTGTGCTGTAAAAAGCATAGAAAGGCGCTATACAAGTATAAGACCATTTACCAAAAGTGCTTTGTGTGTAAATACGGTATTTTGCTAGCTAGCAGCCATGGTGGACTACAAGCGGGATAATACCATCCAAGTTTGTATGTTCATGATGGTTATGGATTCTGCTGAGGCAAACCACCTATTATTGCAAATTTTATGCACATTTACACATATACTAGTGGAGGAGGCATTTGGATTCACAAATCCTAGCATGGTTATCATTTTATCATTGTATTAAATTATTATGATCTTAACTTGGGTTTAATTTGAGCTTCTGTCCTTAGTTATGTTCCACCACCTCTCCAAAGGTCGCACTGCAATCAACCACGCTCCAAAGATTTAAACAGCAAACATAAGAGGAGTGAAATTCTAAGACATATAGTTGTTGTTTTTTTTTAAACAGTAATTTCCTAAAACCCTCTCGGCCATTGTCAGCTGGGATTGGCTCCAGCACCCCTGCGACCCTCATTAGGATAAGCGGTATACATAATGGATGGATGGAATTTCCTAGAACAACTGATCACTGTAGTTTTCAATCAAAAATTAAACAAAAGGAAACAAACAAAAGGAAAGAACATTTTCAAGCGCAGAGCACAAACTATAATACTGTACAACATGTTTAAGTTACACATAATACTTGTACAGTAGTAGTAGGATGGTCTGCATTTGTGTTTGATTTTGAGAATAAGCTAAATGTTTGTATCTGTATTGCTTCTGACCATTACAAAGCCTTATCATCTACTTTCTGGCCACTCCACTTTGATTTGTCAATACAAAGAGAAATTCCTTCCTGGCATAATGTGTCTGCGGTCACTTCAGCAGGTTTGCCAGCTGTATAAAGGTGTCTGCATTTTTTATTGGAACATCATCCAAGCTCAAAAGAGAACCCATTTGGACTGTGCCTGTACTAAAAGCTCTCTTCAAGTCTAATCCAATCATTAATTCCAGCTATTGGCAGACAGCCAGCCAGAGTCCTGCAACAGCTGAGCCAGGCATCATCCTATTAAAGTGTCCCAGCAGGAGGCACATGGCACCTATACTCTCTAGACCAGACCTGGGCATTTTATGGCCTGCGGGCCACATCCGGCCCTTTGGGCGTCCCTGTCAGATCATGAACATGAATGAAAAAAGTTCACGGGTGAACTTAAGATCCCCGACCTACCAGGTGAGAGACAGGCGATGTTGGCCAGCTAACCCTCAAAATGTCAACTCACGCCAAAAAAAAAAACAAAAAAGTTGATGCCGAATGCCACGTTTTCAACAAGACATGGACTGGAAAGTATTTGTTTACAGAAGTCAAAGATAAAGCGGTGCGCTTAGTTTGTGGTACACAGGTTGCTGTGTTCAAGGATTACAATTTAAATCGCCACTATGTGACCAAACATGAGGAGAAATACAAAAACTTGTCGGATGAAGAGCGCGCAAGAGAGTTGGATGCTTTGCTAGTGAAACTGCATAACCAACAAAGACTTTTTACAAAACCTTCCACACGCAGAGATGCAGCTTTCAAGACAAGTTATGTCATATCCCACAAAATCGCCAGAAAAAATAAGCCGTTTTCTGACGGAGAGTTTATTAAAGAGTGTTTGGACTCTGCAGCACTAATATGCCTGGAGAAAGATGGCGCATATGAGAACGTCTCCTCTCCCAACGCACTGTAACGAGGAGGGTTGAGGACATCGCAGGAAATCTTTGGATCTACCTACATATGTGAACAGACATTCTCAGTGATGAGGTTCAACAAATCCAGATTTCAATGCGCGTGTTCAAGCCCAAGCCAGACTGGATTTCTCTCACTGAACAAGTAAAATGAACTGAAAATGCAAATCTTTACCATACTGCAAAACACCTTTTCAGTGTTATGTGAAGTAGAAAATAAAATGGAACTGTGATGTAATGTTTGTTTTGGTTTTTACTGTTTATTACTTATTACTGTCATGACATGTCACTAGATGTCATGTCAGAATGTTCTTAGATACACACCACTTAATCAACACTCACACACATTGATTCTCTCCATGTTTTGACTACTGCTATGGTCAGCTGTAAAGCTGGCATATCAGGTGACGCCACGGTTTGACGTTGCTGTGTAGAATGGGGATAGCCCAACCGAAGTGATAAATGTATAGGCCTATTGTGGTTCAGGGTCTTTCATTCTTCGTCTGCCTGCGCGCAGTATTGGAGGTGGAAGATACCTGGACGTGTAATGTTAATTTTACCTGTGATCCTTTGAATAAACCAGCACGTTTTTTTTTATATCCAAGTGGTCTGCCTCGTCTCTCTGAGTTCCTGGTTAAAAGAACTGGAAAATAGCTTTCACTTTGAAAGACTGGTGTTGGCCCACCTGAAGGACATCGTAGACTCCCAGTTAGACCCCCTGCAGTTTACCTACTGGGCAAACAGGTCAGTGGACGATGCAGTCAACATGACACTGCATTACATCCTGCAACACCTCGACTCCC
>NW_018127961.1:1632241-1657317 GCF_001952655.1 Monopterus albus
GTCTGGTTTGGCTCAGCAACCAAACAGGACAAGTACAGACTTCAGCGGACAGTGAGGACTGCAGAAAAGATCATTGGTGTGAGCCTGCCCTCCATGGAGGACCTGTACACCTCACGGGTCATAAGGAGGGCGGAGAGGATCACTGCAGACCCCTCATACCCCAGATACAATCTGTTTGATCTCCTCCCCTCTGGATGGCCTTACAGGTCACTGTGCACTAAGACAACCAGGCACAGGGACGGTTTCTTCCCCCAGGCTGTCACCCTGATGAACACTTAACCAACAACAGTATGACTGGTCAATAACCCTCAATGCAATACCTGTAAATATACATTGTACAGATTATACAGATCCGTACAGGTCTCTGTTTTAAGTACTCTATCTCATTTCACAATGAGCATACTGCTTATTTTGCAATGTTTGCAGTGTTTGTTGCTTGTTAATACTGCTTATTTTGTTATATTACACAGCCTTATGCTGGTTTACTGTTTGCTTGCCCCTTGCATGGGGATATGCACATACACATTGAGAGCCGATGTACCAGAGTCAAATTCCTCGCGCGTCCGACACACATGGCCAATAAAGCAGATTCTGATACTGACTGTACTGGAGACCAGCAGCCAAGCTAATGTTGTTAGAAAATAGAGGCATCCATCAGATGAGTTTCTATTCTAAAGTCCTATTCAAATGGGATTTAGTTCTCCATGACAGGTGCAGTGATTTTACCTGCCCTGGGGATTTTTATCTAGTCTGGAGCATGCATTTTGGTAATTTTTCATCCTCACCTAATAAATAACAGCTAAAATAAACTATTTTTCAGCAAACCTGATGGTGCTCCTGCAATTTAAATCCTATCCTGAGCAGCATCCTTGTTTTAAAGAGGATTTTGCAAGATGGACTGCTTGTTCTTATACCTGTTTTTTAAAAGTCTACCTGGGGAAGTGGCTGCAAATTAGCTTGACATGCCCCATACGCACTGCGTCAGTTGACTGTGAAAATGTGTCCTGTAAAAGATAAATATATAAAATAAAATAAATACTTTTTCCATCAGCTCAGTGTGAAATGTGACTTTTATCTGATGTATGGAAACATGTTTACACCAACACATATGTCTGTTTGATAACAAATATGATGAGGGAACAAAATTCAAGGCAAGACGAGACCAAGGCTCCATAAAAGTCTTGATCGATTGTTGTAATGTTGACTTTTGGTGTTCTCTTTTTTGCTTCTAGTCTAATGTATATTTATTGCTTTTGGCAAAATGACAATTTAAAATCTGCCAAACTAACATTTAGCAGGTCCTGTTAGCAGTGTGCCCACGAATGTACAGACACCTACCACTGGATAACACTGATACTGAAGAAGGCTTGAAAATGTGATGAATCTCAGGCAAGTTCTGCAGCTAGAACAAGTGACTTATTCCTATGACTTAAGTTGGTGTACCATTTTTGGAGATAAAAATATTCTCGCAAGGTGGAAGTCACATATCAATATGTGTTTCATGTCTGTGTGTCAAGATTGTTGCATCTTCGAGGAGGAGTACATTCACCTCACGTGGTATCTCGGCCTCCCCCTCTACCCTCCCACGCCTCCCTGGGGAGGCGTTTGGCTTTGTCTTGCTGAATGCCCATAAAGTATCTATTACAGACTATATTCTATAATTTTACAAAGTTTAAAATCCTATCCAGATGGCGAGTTAAGTTACCATGGACCACGGGGGATATTTTATCCCCCACCTCCCCCTGAAATGTTAATCCTGTCTGAATTAGGCTTAAGTTTCCTGTGCTGCTGTTGCAGAAGCGACGCTACTCAGGAGATAATGAAATTCCAGCTAGATTTCATTACAGTATTTCTGCTTTATTAAACAGGGAAGATGGAGCGAGAGAGGGGTAAGGGGTGACAGCAGGTCACAGACTAAACTCCAAATCACAGTACAAGGTATGCATCACATAACATCATGCGCTATTACAACTCTGAACTAACTCAATTATTGTGTTGCTGCAGGCAGAGCGTACAATGCTGGTATTTGGAGGGAGAGAGAGAGAGAGAGAGAGAGGCAAACAGAGACAGAGAGAGAGAGACAAACAGAGAGAAAGGAGGTGAAGGGAAAGACTGGCAGACCAAGAGACAGAGACCCGAAAGTCACCTTGATGGCAGTTTATTCCCTTTGCCAATAATTGTACTGGAGGACGCAGAGTCCAGTATCACCATGTCTCTTCTCCCTGTCCTCCTCTGTACTTGTCCTATGTTCTGGCAGTCCACAGTATGGGTTCTCTTTGATTCCAAACTTCATAGCTTTCATGTCAAGCTAACCTTTTGCAGTTGTGCACATTTAACATTTTGATACGTTATTTCCACAGGACTATGAACCGGTATGGTATGTATGGGCCATTGATTTGAATCTGAAAAGCTGGTATAGTGCTGCAGCATCAGTGGGAGCTATGAGCCTGGGGTCAGGACTTGATTCATGATCAGTGGGGTGAGTTCGGTGTGTGCAACGAGGCAAACTCTTTGAAAGGAAGACAGCTTTAATCTTTTTTCCCCTGCCTACATTTCCTCTCTCCAGCTCTCTACTTTTATCATGTCTCCTTTCTGTCCTTCTCTGGGGGATCTGTGTAGATTTCTGTCTCATTACAGACAGAACATCAGCTGCTAATAGATGCTGTTAATCATTAGTAACAGTGTTTACACGGTGACAATATGACAACACATAACAGGCTTCTCTATGGGGTGTCCCCACATAACTGTGTATGGCTTTAAGTCTTGTCAGGGGAGGGAAAGCCGATTTTTCCTTCGTGTGTCACGCTGTTTTATATTATCTGTTTACCCTGGATGTGCTATACTGAATGTTAAATGAGCCAGCTCATCTGTTTATGCTCTTGAATTACTGTGAAAATTAATAATATATTCATATATATGAGAGAGTGTGTATGCTGCAACTCACCTATGTAGACTCTCCTACTGAAGCGCTGCATTAGCAGTAGGACAAACACATGAAGAGGAATAAGGTTGATGATGAACACGTAACCGCCCCAAGCCGAGACCTGAAAAACACAACTTAATAATAAGAGAACTTTTAAATAATTCAAAACTTTGTAATACTGGTCACTAACGGAAGGGTGTAAAAATTTAGATTGTGCATGCACACATTCTTACCTGCACACAGATGAATGCACACACAAATTAACAGACACATACTGCCTATTGTTATAAAGGGATTTTGATCCCTGCTAAATCTGTGTGATGCTTTTAACTGCAGTGGATAATCAGTATTGTAACCAGCGCCGGTAGGCTGGGAACTTACAGGTGTCTCTTCTTTACTAGACACACAAACACACAAAATGTGATGGGTAGCGGTAAGAGGGAAGGTGCAAAGCGACAAGGCCCACCTGAGAGCTGTGGAACCACTACAGTATTTAGGCTATCATTCAGATTATGTTGTTGGTTCCAACACCCTCTAAGGTGCTCACACATACACAGATGCAGGCTTACATATTGAGGACAGCACACACACACACACACACACACACACACACACACACACCCCTTTTCAAGCTTTGTGCTCATTCATCATTAAGTGTCATGTAACTGCCAGGCTGGAAGAGATGTACTACAGTTTACAGCATGATTATGTTCAAATGACTCATTAAAGATTCATCACAGTTGGGCTGAATGGATGAATGGCAAAGGTTTCCCAAAAGATGTGTCTTTGTTGGATGAAAAAGGCCATAAAGTTTGATGGACATCCATAAATGCTTAATGTTAGTCTCGTCTGAAAAGGATCTGAGAATGGCATAGTGATACTTTGGCTGCTTGTGTTTCTCAGGATGACAATCCCACTAGTTTATGCTTCAGTGTCAGTATTAACATTATGAAGAATGTCAGGCTCGCTCCTAAATCACGCTGAAAGTTGACCTAGGATTACAAACACTCCTCAAGGAGAAAGAGCTCTATAAATATTTGCCGGCATAGGAGAACATTGATTAAATACTTGTACTCCTAAAAGTGGCTCAAAAATGCATCACACAGTTTTTTTCTTTTTCTTTTAATTGTATTATTCCATTTTTTTGCCAGTTAGGAGTGACTTCCTATTCTGAAATGACAAAAAAAATTATGGGCCCAGATTTATGTTTAGTTTGATGTATAAAGTGATTAAAATACAGTCAGGGAAAAAATGATTTGAACCCCAGCTGATTTTGTAAGTTTGCCCACTAACAAAGAAATGATCAGTCTACAATTTCAATGGTAGGTTTATGTGAACAGTGAGAGACAACAATAACAAAAAAAAAATCCAGAAAAATGCATTACAAAAAAGTTATAAAGCAATTTGCATTTTTATGAATGAAATAAGTATTTGATCCCTTTGCAAAACGTGCCCGTTTGAAGTTTGCCACTGAACATCTGACTGATTCAGAGGAAGACTGGGTGAAAGTGTTGTGGTCAGATGAGACCAAAATCGAGCTCTTTGGCATCAACTCAACTCGCCGTGTTTGGAGGAGGAGGAATGCTGCCTATGACTCCAAAAACACCGTCCCCACCGTCAAATATGGAGGTGGAAACATTATGCTTTGGGGGTGTTTTTCTGCCAAGGGGACAGGACAATTGCACCGCATCAAAGGGAGGATGGATGGGGCCATGTACCGTCAAATCTTGGGTGAGAACCTCCTTCCCTCAGTCAGGGCATTGAAAATGGGTCTGGGCAAACTTACAAAATCAGCTGGGGTTCAAATTATTTTTTTCCCTGACTGTATGAAGAGGAACAACGGGAATTACCACGTCTCAGTGGTATGCCTCCAACAACCAGACCAGCTGCAGTTTACATGCATATCTGTCCAGACAAACAGAATTTAACAACATATATTAAGTGTGTTTTTGTCAAAATGGAAGTTGTCACTATATTGATATGCATGGCTCTGGTGAATAATTTCCAATGAGAAACATGCTGTCTTGACTTGGAGGCAGTTTTCACAGGAGTACAGAGGACTGACAGGGAGCACTGTCATATTGTCCTTGAATCCATGTAAACATTGGCACCAAAGTTGAAGAAATTCCCTCAAGGCGTTCATGAGATAATTTATTCATAAGAAATGGACGGACGGACAACTCAAAAACATAATGTCTCTATGGCTGTCGCCAATGCACAATAGTAATAATAGTATGACATACGAATTCCCAAAAGTTGTCATAAGAATACCATACCAAATGCTTTTGTATATTCTCACCATGTAAAAATAGGACAGGCAGCATCCTATGGTCCAGAAGACCGATCCTGTCTTCACTGATTTTACCTGCAAATTACATAGAAGAGAATTCAATTAACCAACAACACACATCCCACACACAGCTGAACCCTTTCCACAACGTTTCCCTTGAGGACTTTGCTCCGCTGCTGCATACCCAACACAACTGTGTGAATTATTCATCATGTTTCCCTCTTTAATAACCTGGGCAAAGCGAAGCACCATGCCCTACACGTCTTTACCTTCCACTACAGTAGAACACACAACAAGGGCTTAACAAGGCTAAAGAGTACTGACCTAAAAAAGCTCAGGTAAAATGTGCTGATATTGGCTTAAAGGGGTTAAATGACAGGAGAAGCTGAGCCAATGAGATGAATCACAGTTGTAGATTGAAGGGGGTCATGTATGTATATTTGTGTGACATATTCATGGTGTGATTTACTGTTGAAATGCCAGGGAAAGAAACAAGACTTAACTGTCATATTTAAGCCACGTTATATTATTCCCTGTCAGCCACTAAAGAACAGTGGTCTTGGCTGAAATAATTAATTTTTTCTTTGAATCTTTGTGCATGTGCACAAAATGATCATGTCTACAAAGGACCTGTGTGCAAATAAATATTTTATAAAAAGTGTTAACTGCATACTAGCAACATTAAGAATTTGTTGACTTTCATTTTTGCCTTGCGATCCAGCATATACAGAGTAATATTACTGGAGTCGTGTTTCCGGCCACCTGATGAATGTCAAATATTCACCCTTCTTTTAGCTCTGGTTTGGTCTCCACCAACTCCACCAAAATATCTGGCTCTGTCACTGATAAATGCGTCACTATGTTCACCAGCTAGGTGCTAGCTTTGGCTGTCTACTGTTTGGTGCTGAGCAGGTAGGGTACAGTGGGATGTCTGACCATTTTCTTCTGAAAATGGCTGCCTGCTGCAGCTATAGATGGAGTATAGGACAAGAATTTGGAGGTTGGAAAACCCAAAACTGCTAAATGAGGTTAACAGGCAGCATAGAGCTGAGGGACACTGCTAGCCAGGTACTACTGTAGATCTCTGCACCACCTCCCATTTTGTTCAGCTCTTTCTCCATTTGTCAAAACAACCATGCCAATCACAAATCTGTGGGACGTACAAAGCCAGGAAACCTCGGACCTCCTAGTGCCAGAGTCAGAAAAACAGTCACAGAAAATTTTCTGCAAAAATGACAGCTGGAGAGGTTGGGGTCAACTAAGCCCAGAGAACAAACAGAATTAAGAACTCTATTCTGGCACATTTAAAATAAATGTAAAAAGCACAGCTAACTGCTGCTAGCACCTGCTACAGCGTCTGTGTCGAGAGAAACTCTCTTTGGAAGAACAGGTAGAGCAAAACCAACCCCTTTCAAAAGAAAAATAAAATAAAAAGAACTACAGTGTACCCAGAGGTAGTAGGTGAACTGCAGGGCAAAGATGGCAATGCCTTCATTGTCAAAGGAGCCAGCCACAGAGCGGGAGATGTAGCCGGGGACAATGGCAATGAAGCAGGCTGCAAGTAGCCCCGCCCCCTGGTTCCACAGCTCTCTTGTTAGCAGAAAGGTGGAGATGGACGTCAGGCCACTGAATACTGGGGCTAGGAACACACACACATCCCGGATGTGGACGGTGATGTGCAGCAGGTTAAGCACATAGTGGATGAGGCCAGCTGTGACCATCAGACCTGGGTATACCTAGAGGACAAGTAGAAGAAAGGAAAAGGAAGAAGAGGGCAGATGTTATTCAGGTTCTCTTCAGACAGGTCACCAAAATATAATTTTTCTACAAGTTTTATAAGTCAGGTGTTATTAATCAGGTCTGAATCTCCCAAGGAGCTAATTTTATTTTTCTGCCCAATTTTAATACCTGTGAGATGTGATGAGAAAAGTGCCAATATTGACAGGCTGGTGAACACCTTGACAAACTGAAAGTGCTGCTTTATGTATTTTTTCACTGCTGTGACTGCAACATGAAGTCATTAACAGTTTTAATAAGCAGTTTAACAGCAGGGAAAAAAAACATTACAAGCTCATTGCTAGCTCACAGAGGTACTGGACAGAGAAGGTGCTTTCACCAGCCTGCATCATTACCTTGACAACCAATGCTCTCATCACAGCAAATATCACTGTATTTCTTAAAATAAAACAATCAGGTAACTTACAATTTCCAAAAACAAAATTTTTTTTTTATTTCAGCCTTCTTTATATTAAAAATGACAGCCAAACAAAAGAGCACAGTGCTAAAGAAAGTCCAAATTAAAGTTATATCAGTACAGTGGCTGCAGATAGCCCCTAGAAAAAATACTGAGAATGAGAAAAGCACAAATAGAGGCTGAATAGAAGTATAATAGTACAGTTGGTTGAGTAGAGAATCTGCCTTGTCCTTACTTCTTTCCACTGTCATATGATGCAAAGGCAACAGCTAATGTGGATACACAAAAGTGCTCTCTGGGGAAGTGATTAGAACAACAGTTAGTTCTCCCCTCATCAACCCATGGAGAGAGATCACACAGAGGGGTCCCCAATATACAGAGGCGGCAGCAATCAGCACTCAGAGATGAGCTGTTGTGTAATGACATGTTAAAAGTGACCCCATTCTGTCCGTCCTTTAGCTGTTGAGGACAGATCTACCCTGTGTGTGTGCAGGACATGTAGCTGAGAGTGAGTTTAAGAGAATGACCAAAAATTCATTATAGTAATGACATTATTGAAAACGGAGAACAATGGGACTGAGGCAGAAGGAGGAGAAACACAATAATGACAATAAATTGATGAATCATTTATAATAAATGTGTATGCTGTGTATTTGGGTCAGCTCTCATCTGCACAATCATCCTATTAGGCTGCAGTAACAGGGTTACATAGCTGACACATAGCTGAGGAGAAACACATCCTCACATGACAAACAGAAGCCACACTACATGAGTAAGAGGAAATGGCTCAGAACTCTAAAGCTGATTAAACAGCATAACAATATCCACTGCAACATATGTCTGTGCCAATGGGAAACTCTACACAGCTTTTCTACCATTTGGAAACAGTATCATTCCACTAGCACCCAAGACCAGAAACCAGCCTCTTGTAGTAATATCACTGCCTTGTTGAAGTGTAAATGTTGGAGCATGTTGGATGCAGACAGCATCACTGATTCAAATTAAAGGATAGCTTTGAACAGTAACCAACCTGGTGAAGCTTAATGACATATAAACTGAAAAGGTGCCCTATGGAGTTTTCTGGTAAACAAACAAGTTATGTTTACATTCAGTGTTATTCAAAAGTATAGATAATTACTGATTTTGATCTATGTTAAAAATGATAGGTCAGACTTGCACACTCCCTCCCTGACATACTGAGCTGAACACCCACACAGGCCCTGCATAAGAAACACTCACCGTGCCCCCTACTATCCTACCCAGAGGGTACCAGGCTCTTTCATCAAACCAGTTGAGGAATTCATAAAAGCCATTTGTGGTGAGGTGGTGAGTGGACCTGTAGTTAAACCTGCAAGAGGCAGAGAGAAGACGGTTAGATAGGGCACCAAAACAGAGCAGCTACAAAGAACATTAGTGTCTCATAAGTGAGTAAGGTCTGACTTTAGGGTTCACCAGAGTTATCCCTCAACTCTGACCAAACCACTCAGCCTCCCCAGTCCCACTGCATCTCTGTCATGAGTAGATGATCCAGGTCACCAAATGCAGCTTACAAGTCAGAATAACATGCCTTAAAGGGCAAATTTGCCCAGTATGTCATCAAGGTATAGGAGACTGCAGCTTTTTAATATCGAGCAGGGAATAGTCTCAGAAATCACAACAATGTGTTCATTCAGTTTGCTCCAAATCACACTGAATACCAACCTTCACAAATCTTCAGATATTTTAGACCTTTTCTGAACCTTGAATTAAAAGGAAGAATAACTTCCTCATATCTCATATCAGATATATTCAGCATAAAATAGCTAAAAAAAAATCTCTTAGTGGACTCAGAGCCTTTTTCACAGACTCCATTACGTCAACATCCTGCCATGATGGGACTAAATGCCTCATCTTCCTGTCTGCCTTCAGGACCTGAGAAATCGCCTTTTCCTGGTCAAGTACTCTTTCGATCATGTTGAGTCTCGAACCCCATCGTGTTGGAGACTCAGTGACGAGCTTCTGCTGAGGTAGCTTTAGGTCAGTTTGAGCTTTACTTAAATCCCTCTTTTTCTTCCAGCTGAACGAGAATGTACTGACGACTTTCTTGCAGACAGATGTTAGACATGAAAAACAGTACTAGAATTGAGGAGTTTAAATATAAATATAAAAGTATGTGTCATTCAAGATATATGCAAGAATTAGAGATTTAATCAAGAATGGATAAATGAAACACTCTGTTTTAAATTTTCTGTATATTACTTGTCTGGTGAAGAAGAGAATTACATATGTAGAGATACTGCTTGCAGCCAATGATGCATGAAATTGTTTTGTATAAGATGATGTTATGGGGTAGGACTGGATAAGTCTGACTTCTTCCTACTCCATTCAAACATGTACTAGGTATAAGCAAACTGATTCTGGATTAGCATTGGTTGGATTATGTGTGTGTTGATATTATTTGTTTCTACATGTTTGAAAGAATAAATCAAATCAAATCAACTTTTTGATTATCTTGGGGGAAAAGCTGTTTATTTTTTCTCTTTTTACTTAAACACATCTATAACCTTGGGTTTCAACATAATTAACCTGTTGTGGTTGGGCCATATAACTCTGCCAGCAGGGAAAAATATGAGAAGTACAAACATGGCGCACTGCAAGCAGGTTTGGCAAGTATGCTGACATCAAACAAGCTTAAACTTAAGAGCATTTAGCAGAATTTAAAAGTTGCAGCACAAAAAAAATACATAGGAAAAAACTTCTAAATAACAGCTGTGAACAAGATTCTAAGTTATGACTGTCAAAACAAACTCACAACATAGAAAAGGTTTCAACGTTGCAAAACCAAGGAAGTAAACACAATAACATGAAGAACTGCAAAGCAGGACTGAAACCAAGGCTATAAATGTATAAAAAAGAGGAGACACACAGAGATGCCCTGGAAATCACTGGCAACATCAGTGACACAGCCAGCGAGCAGCTGCAGCTGAAGTACTACAGATGTGACAGGAGAGATGTAAAGGAGTGCTGCTACTGTACAAATCCTGCATCTAGCTCATAGCCTTCAGATAAAGACTATGCTGAGAGAAGCTAGTATGCTTGTTCCCAGAGCTTCAAGTGCTCAATACAAAGTGTCCCTCCATCAGGAATCTGATGGAGGGACACTCCATCATGAGCATGAGGCTCACCCAGCCTCAGCAAGCATGAGTGCTGGAGTCAAGGTATATGGGCATCGTTTCATGCTACCTCCAGAGACGCAGCTATGACTGGAAAAAGAGGGCAGAGAAAGAGCGCAGTCACACACACACGGCGCATACATACGATGTCTTTAGTGCTGTGACTCCTGTGAGAATGTCTCTCGTTTCCTCTTACAATCAAAGTCCCAGAAAATCCAGCTGTATCCTAAGGCTTTCAGTCAGTATGTGGACAGAAAAAAGATTTTGGATGATGGGTTCTTAAGCCTTTTCCAGCCTGGGTCTCAGAAACATACAATTTTGTCTCACCCAGGGGATCTGGGCTCATTAAAACATATGGAGGCTCTTTCATTTGCAGCCTCACCAAAAATAGACCAACTTTCTTGAGTCAGACAAGGACATGAAATTATATCTACTGCCGAACACTTCCTGCAACATTTCAGCTGGGGCTGGTGAATTTGTCTGTCCAACCAGCCTTCATTTCTGATTCCCTTTCTACTCAAACTCTATTTAGCCTGTAAATTAGTAGAAGAGATTGGTATTTCTCCAGATACTCATCTTACTGTGCCAGACAATTTAAAGGGGGACCAGGAACCAATGGATCAGTAATAGATCTGGGCCTATTCTAATTATACTAAATCGGTGATGAAGATTTCCTTTAAAAAGTCTGATTAAAGCATCCCCAGATGGTATGAAACCAAATAATGCCCTCAGAGTGTAATAAAATACACAGCCAGGGACTGCTGAGAGGACCCTGCTTATGTCATCCCTGTGCCTGGAAGATAAACTAATTAAACAAACAGAAGATGTATGGCACTGCTACTGGCTAGATGAACTCTGTGCATTATTCACAGCTAATAGCTTTAGTAAAGGGAGTGAAATATATATTAAGATTTATTCAGTTTTCCACTTAAATATACTGCCAACAAGGCACATGCTTGAGAGACCAAATACAGAGCTACGACTCCATTAGGAGCAGCTTTCTGGGTTAAATAAAAATACATCCTGAGAGGAAGCACAGCGCCAGAGAGAAAACAACCATTCTTAGTCATCTGTCATATGGTAGATACGTATGTGTTAACCAGACAAGTCGAAGCCTGTAAATAATTCAGACACACAACAGGAAGTTGTACAGCTATTTTACTACATGGCCCATATGTGCCCACTGTAATGCCTTCTCTGACCCATAGGGGGTGAACAATAAAGCAGTGAATGAAAATAAAACGCCATCACCATGGAAACACTTGAAGCAGCCCGCACTGCACACATAAGTTATACTATGATGCATATCTCTGTGCTTAATTTAACCTGTTCATATATACAAGTAAACACATTCAGTCCTGTGTGCATGCGTTCTAGTCTAATGCATCTTTTTGTTTTGACTAACTGTAGTGCTCCTTTTGGCTGTCATCCTATGGTGGCTTTAAAATGCTGCAGTGTATTTCTGAAGCTGGGGGTTAAACGTCCTGTCAAAATCCTATAGGTGATAGCTTCAACAAGTCCAAAAAAAAATCCATTTAACAGTACACATTAAAAGTCAGACCATTTCACACTGGGCTCTTCCTTTAGGTATTCTGAGGTCTTTGGTCATCTGTTCAGGGCAGAATGATGTCAGATGTGGAGGTAGCACACTGATTTTTCATATCTGATAACAAGCCCTTTGTCAACCTGTGTGTTCTGCTGCATCTTTAAACAAGGCAGATGGCCAAAGTGCAGCCAAACTCATGGGACTGTCATCTTTTAATGAACCATATCACCATTTTTTCCAAACACAGGCCGGGTAGCAGCAAATCCTGCTCCCCGCTGCTTTCAGATGGTGTGTGTGGGAACCTGACACAGGAGAAGAGGAGATGACAGGAGGCGGCATCAAAGAGCCCAATGCTCAGCTGTACACTTCAATCATACACACACACACACACACACACACAGAGCTAAACAGTATGAACAGCAGCTAATGTGCATTCACAAAAGACATGCATACAAAAGATATTTATACAAAACATCTGCAAAACAAAATAAGGCATTGTCCATCCTGACTAGCAAAGGTGAGACTGAGAGACACACATAAATCACATAAAACTATCACTTAACAATGAGTGTATACTGCAAACAGCGCAGCTCCCCACACAATGAATACCCAAAACACATCACCTTGTTTGGATCTGTACTATAATGTGCATTGGCTCAAAAAGAGATATATTTACAAGGGACATTAAAACCTCTCAGAACAAATCCATTAGGGCTGCATCTAATGATTCTTTTCTTTATTAATCTATCTAAACATTCTATCTAATTGTGTATAAAATGTTAATAACCCCGACCATCATATTCTTGGTTTACCAACATTCAGATAATCACCATGCGACACTCTTAATTTGAACACCAGGAGTAAATGAGATGTGAAGAGTGCCAATGAAATACAGGGACACCTCTGTGACACAGTTACTCAGTGTCCTTGCCCTATTCTCTCTCCTTCAAACCCCTGACTTTATTGCGGCGAATAATGTGAAGACAGTGATTATTTGTTTAAGACACCATGCAGCAAACAGCTTCCTCATGAAAACCAGCATGACTCAAGTATTTCTCTTTTTTTTTTTTTAATTAATTCCAAGCATGTAATAAAACAGAGAGAAAAATAAAAAGCAAAAAAATCAACATGTAACACAAAACAGCCAAACCAATTACCATATACAACCAAAGATAGAATTTTCTCTTGATGATGCTTAGTCATTACATGCTTGCAAGGGAGTAGAAAGAAGTAATACTTATCTAGTTCTACCCCTGGTAATCCAAACTATAGTTGACCCAACCCAAGTATTTAACTAAACAACTACACTGAAAAAAAAATAGAAATTTCTCTTGATGATGCTTAGTCATTACATGCTTGCAAGGGAGTAGAAAGAAGTAATACTTATCTAGTTCTACCCCTAGTGATCCAAACTATGGTTGACACAACCCAAGTATTTAACTAAACAACTACACTGGTTAAATTCCCGCAACCACCAAATTACTACATTCCTTCTAACCACAAATCACATTTACATGATTAAAAAACAAATTATAAACAATAAATTATAACATGTGTTACTTTTACCCATTTACTACAAATCATATATACTTTGCCTCACTGCTAAAATTCTGGAGAGCCTGCTGCTGTGTTTTAGAAATTTAAATGCAGTTTTTTTTTTACCATTTCAGGCAGCAACTTGCTTAAATCCATTTCTGTATCTAGTATGAAAATTAAGCAGCACAACCACGCTTTGTATAATTTCAGTGCTTCAAACATTTGGACCAATTTAAAAAGAAAAAGGTCATTTTGGGCAGATGAGTAATGACTGTTTTAAAGCAGGATGTTGCTGGGCAAACTCAGCATCACCATATGCTATATCAGCCTGCCCAATTTGAGGCCATTAAAACAGTAAATGTACAAAATGCCACCCAAGCATTTCCTTTACAGACACACAACTAATATAGAGCATTTTCTGAACATACTGTTTAACACTGTAGATAACATATCTGGATTAAACAACGGTGCGAATCACACCCTTCTCAAAATCAGGCCCTCTACAGAAAAAGTAACCAATATTACAGTAAGAAGACTCCTCACATCTTGTGAATGGCCAGCAGATATGATGGACAGAATCAGCCTCATTGTTCTAAACTCCCACAGTAAAGAGCCAGTAACTTTATGCAGCTCTATCCATCCATTACTGTGGGCTGCATAGCCCACCATGATCAACACAAAATCCCCTTTCTGATAACTCGAGAAGAATGAACGCTTGGCCTCAGCCTACAGTTGGAGTTACTGAGACCCGTCAGATCCCGGGAACTGTAGCAGCCCCACATCAGCTCACCCTCAGCTAATGCTAAATCTATTGTGAATGCAAATCATAATGTTTTTAACTGATATCACTCAATGACAAGTTGAAATCAATATTACTTTCATTTTGTTGTTTTTACTTGAGCTTCTGCAGCCCCAAGAGGGGACCAGACGCAGCCCGAGGAAACATACATGAAGACAGGGTTGCTGAATGTTACAGAGCAGTGACAAAGTAAACTACAGTACTTCAGCTTCATTAGAATGTCTAGGGGTAGGTTTGACAGTTGCCATGCTCTAAAATCACTGACATAAAGGTCAGTAAATCTGGAAAAATTTGCAGTTACAAAAAAGCAACACAATGTTGAAACAGCCCCAGTACAGGAAGCCCAAGAGTACCAGCCTCAGAAATCGCCCGTTAACACGGCACGTCAGATGTTCAACAGGTAGACATATTAACATCAGCTGCTTGAAAGACACTAAATGAATAAGGTATTCATTACAGTGGTGCCTACCACATACAAAAATGAAACCACAATGCAAAAAGAAAGCACTGCAAAAGAGATCTGCTACACCAAAAGTCCACCATCACACCAGAGGGAGTAATGAACTCGATGTGAATAGACAGCAAAGAATGCCAATACTTCTCTGTTCCCATCATACTTTATGGCCATCTGAAATCACGTACACTACTGAACATTAAGAAAATGCTTGGATATTGACAAATGCATACAAAAATGAAAGCACAAACCACTGGAGAGTCATAGGCTGTGTCTGAAATCAATCACAATTCCCTATATAATGCACACAACAGCTCACTCAGATCAATAAGTTTAGATATACAGCACTTACTAATCATTTTGCATCATCACCAGTGTTCAAAACACCCCGTGCTCTTTGGGGGTGAGAGTGGGGATTGGGGGGGGTTTGTTTAAACTAGGTTTTAATATCTAACCCTGCTCATATGCAGTTTGTTCTTTTTAGCTCATGATTAATTCTGTGCACAATACTAGAAAGTCAAGAAGTACTTAACAGACTGCAATAAAAAAGCCTAAATAAATCTAAATTTCAAGAAGATAACAGCACCATGAAAAGTAATTAAAACAATTTGCAATCTTTCCAAAATAATATCTTTAATCTACAATTCTATAATTCTGAATCACAAGTCAATACTTGATAAGACATTAAAAAAGCCAATTTGTTTCATAACTCATTTGTCATTGCATGGAAATTTGGGAAGGTGTTGTTGTAATGAGTGATTTTGGTCACCATAATGCTAGCCACAAACCTCATAGGAACACAGAAGGGTCTACATTGTTGCCATCTATCCAGAATGAGCTCATCACTCACACTAGAATCCTGGAGCACTTCCGCTGTAGCGAATTCTTTTGAGTGGCTTTTTATAAGTGTTTTCAACTTTTGTATGTGTTTTGTCCCTAGGGGCCACTGTCCTTTATGGTTAATTTGCTGCAAAGAAATCCAAGGAATAAACATTATAAAACAGATTTGCAGCGGTCCAAGTCCAAATTTGAGATTTTGATACCAACCTCTGTGTGATAGCAATGTGATATGGCTTTTTCTAGCAGTCTCTCTTGAAGCCCCACCCCCTGCACTGCACCAACATCAGAAGAGGGTGAAGGGGGGGTCGGTTCGTCTGACAATTGCTGTAACGTCTAAAAACCAGTAATTCGACACCCCGTCCACTTAATGCCCACTTTGGAGCATACCCAGGTCTTTGCTAAAACAACATCTGAAATCAAAGCTGATTCACAGTCACTATAAAGTGCTGAAACTAGAACAGAGTCAGTCAGGTCTGTTATTACACATATTAGTAAAGTGGCTGCTAACACTATGTTGACTCCATGTTCATTCAGTGTTTGTTTAAACTAGGTTTTAATATCTAAGCCAGTAAATTTCTCCTCTTAGTTCTCCTGTCACCAATGTTGGGACATTATATCTTAACATCCTGGGCTCCAGGGAAAACTACTTAATATACCTGTTTATGTTTTATGTATAGGTAGGCATAATATACCGAGAACCATTCAGCCAGCTAGCAGAGCGTGGCGTCACAATAAAACACAAAGAGAGAAAAGGAAGCACGCAAATTCTAGTTGTCTATATTATCCCTGAGAGGCACGTGGAGCTGGAACAGGTATCCATAACTCCATAGCATCACAGGACTGGAGGCAGGGATCAGAAGGCAAAAATTATTTTGAGCTTTATACCATGCTGCAGAGTGCTGGCCACATGCACAGAGACAAATGGGCAGAGGTCAGGGGCCCTGGAGCAAATTTGATACAAAAAATACTAGTATTTTATGTTTACCTAACTGGCCTGTGCTGGTGTATAAGCAGCCATGTAGAGTAACTGGCTGGTGCTCACTGAACACTTGATGAGATTGCAGCAACCAACACAGAACCAAAAGAAATGTCCACCCTCTCCATTTGTAATTGAAAACAACAAACTTTTAAATAACTCTCAGCACCTCCAAATTCCACCGCCCCCATTTTAAATAAACCCTAATTTCACAGTCCATGAAGATAGTAGATGAGGGGCTGCTCTACTGTTTCTGCACTGCTGCATTGTTCTGAAGCCTGGCTGAGATGTGATCTACTGGGACTGGAGGAGAAGATGAGAAAGAACAGGAACAAGTTTAAAAGTTTGCCTTTAATTCTATTCCGTCAATGAACATTTTTAATGAAATGTACTATTTTCATTTTACTCAGTAACAATTCTCAAGCTGCTTTAAATTAAAGCCAGTGATACAAAATGTTGGATTGGGAGGAAGACTGATCAGAGATGGGTAAGCAGAGACTAGTCTTACTTTAATGTGAAGTCGTAGCTCCTTAATGCAATGTGATAAGTGAATAATATTAGGGTTAGTGATGGAAGTTGGCACAGGGGAGGTGTGTAGCAGTCAGAGTCACAAGCCCCTTACACACTGCCATTTGGAGGCAGGTACGCCTTTATTCCGTCTCATTTTCTGTGTGTAAGACACAAAGCCAGAACGGTGGGCCATTTTCGTTCCAGCCCTGGTCCGCCTTGGGAGGTAGCACGACAGGCGAAACAAAGGGGAGACATGCTCTGTGTAGAAAGAGTGAGCCAGCAGTCAGGGACAAAGCGCTACGTTTTGATTACGCAATATGTGTATGACATTATCACCAGTGTCTTAAGTCTGCATGCCATTGAACCATTCGACGCTTCTCTGTAGCTTACAGGTCCAGATTCCTGATATAACAGACATGTTGATTGCAGTTATTACTGACATTCACGTCTCAATTTTCCGTGCCGTTCCATGCCGTTCTCCTCCCCTCTCCTCTCCCCATGTATCTATGTGCCACCATTACACGTCATTAACTGTGTGTCTCCTCTCTCCCGTAGTGTGTCCCCTCTCTCTCTCCCTGTACCTCTCTGCAGGTAGCCCTGGCTGGTGCTCTACGATTCTGATCAGCCACATCAACCTGCCCAATGTTTGTTTGTTTGTTTGATTGTTGTGTTTGTGTCTTCTTGCTTTTCTTTTCTCTCTCTATCCACTCACCCCAACCGGTCAAGGCAGAAGGCCGCCCACCAAGAGCCGGGGTCTGTCGGAGGTTTCCTCCCTTAAAGGGAGTTTTTCCTCCCCGCTGTGGCCAAATGCTTGCTCAAGGGGGATTTGTTGGTTTTTTTCTCTATGATAACAGTAAGGCCTAGACCTTACTTTGTAAAGTGTCCTGATGATTTCTGTTGTGATTTGGTACAATACAAAATTGAATTGAATTGTGATTATATTCAGGCTGCTATCAGAAGCTGAAGCCGTAGCTAACAAACTGTTAATAATAGCACGTGTCTCACCATGTCAGTGTTAGCTAAAAAGAACTTAGCTAAATAGAACTTATATAAATAGTGTAAAGAAGCTCTAGTGTCCAGTTTACATCCAAAAGCTACGCACTCTGGCATATTTACTGTCAGCCAACTTTAGTGAACACTCACTCCTAATCCCAGGTGAAAGGTTTTAGGTATCTGGTTTCAGCAGGCACGGTCGAACTCTGCATTTGTATAGCGACATGTGATTGGCTTTCAGGTTTGTGTTTTCACAAAATTGGTTTGCCTGTGGACATTTGAAATAAGGATTTCTAGGAAGAGGACTGACACTGTCCCCTTCAGGACAACTGTGCACATATACCAGTCAGTACAGTAGAAGTCTGACATTTTATGGCATATAAACATTTTTTAAAAACATGTTTTTGAGTTTAGGGGGGTCTTTATACACATGAGGTCAGAGTGAAAATTATCCCAAGAACTAATGACCCTCATTTATTTTGACGCTCTGCCATGGACACGCTTGGCCTTCAATGCTGCACAGTGGACTTGTGAGCCACAACTCCTTTGTGAGCTAAAGGTCCCCACAGGGCCCTTTGCTTTGCCCTGCTACCCACCAGATGTGCAGTTTGATCTGAAATTTGTCTGGGTCGTCCACATCTTGTCTTGACTTGGCAGGTTCACCTCTAGCACTAAGTGCAAAACAGTGCATAACTGTACTTTATCAGAGCTGCACACTTCAAAAATCCAATTCAAAAAGTCATTTGCGTTAGTAGCCTATTTCATGGTCTGATTCTCTACTCTAAGTTCATTTCAAAAACTGATAGGAAGAGAAGAAAACCTTTTTAAAAAAGGACTATACTGGTCACAGTTTCCCTCATCTCTTGGTTAGTCTTTGTTACATCAATCTGTACTGTTCTCTGTTCTAGACCATATAGTTTTGTACAACCTTGTCCTTTCCTTACAGAAAAGCACTTTGTCCAGTGCATTTTTAAAGTGGATCTACACCACAGACTCCAGTTTTATCTGAATATTATGTAAAAGGGTCACTAAGAAGTCTGAGGAAAAGACTGGTATCTTAAAGCTACAATAATCCATTTTTGTCCACTAGTGGGCAGAAGAACTCCCAAACAAAGTGGCAGACATATAGAGTACATCCTAAGTCTCTTACAAGGATTTTTCCCTCACTTGCATCTTTTCCTTGCGTCTTACCCCTCATTTCCATCCAGTGTGGCTGTGTCGTGTTCTGTTTACAACACAGTTGCCGGAGCTGATCGCTGCCTGTTTAGCCATTGCTTATAATTCCACCGGCGCAGCTGTGACGTGCCACAGATGCATCCATGAACCAACTCTCTGCCATGCTTTGCTAAAGATACGTGCCTAGTAAATTTTCTGACACTCTGCTGACAAAAGCAGCCCACCAGTCAGATAACATTTTCCCTGAAGATTTTGAGCTTCATAAACACAAATGTTATGGCAGAAGTGTTGCACTGAAGTGCGTACAGGTTGTCATAATGTTATGCCTGATCAGTGTAAGTGATTGCATAAATATTCACCCACTTTAAAATAACTGACCTAATTCAACAGAGGTCCAGTCAATTGGTGTTAGTAGTCTGACAATTAGAGAAACAGGGATCACCTGAGTGCAGTGAATGTGTCTCAAGTGACTGTATAAAGACACCTGTGTCTGGAAGGTCCAGTCACTGGTTAATCAGTATTCCTGGAGGAACAATCAGACTTGGAATGTACCCACAGTCCTGACACACTGGTGCCTTATAAAGTTGATATGACTGACATGTTAGTCAATCAGTTGCCTACTTACACATGTATATCTTTGGTGCTCAACAGGTCAACATGGCTGGCTCCGGAGTGGCTCAGCCTGTGGCTCAGTAACTTTAGAGGCTGTAAAACCAACCAGATTAAAGCTTAAAGAGGCTAAAAAGCTCTGTGGGGCTATGTAGAGTTAGATGATCATTCTCCTGAGTTCTTCAATAGTCCTTTAAATTACATGACCATTACTTAATTATGCCATAAATACTGAAAAACTGACGCTTAAAATTGAGATCTGATTAAAGGTAACCAGTACTGAGATAAACCTCTGCGGGTAGGTTAATTAAAATGGGAAACAAGTAGGTTAGTAGTTCAATATAATAATAACATATACAATATAACATAACATATAAAATCCTTTTTTTAAGCAAAACATTCTCTGATTTCAACTTTCCAAAATATTAAAATTTAGATTAGAGGAGACAGGCTGAGAAAGAAAAACTGGAGTTGAAGACAAAGTCACTATGCGCAAAAAAAAAGTCAACCCCCGGTGAAGAGCAGACAAAAATATCAACGTTCTTCAAAAGCTGTACTGTTGTTGAAAATCATTAGGAATGTATTTTGAGCCTGGGGTGCAAAACATGTTAAAATATTTTGCAATATTTGACAAAACAAAAACGACAAGAGTAAACAACTTTTCAAAAAACACAATGAAACAGAAAACATTTCCAGGAAGGGTAGCGATAACCCTTGTTGCTTTTGACTGGTCAAGACAATTAACATAAGTGAATGTGGTGTGTTTTCTTAAACGTTGTCACTTTTTGTGACATAGAAAGGAGACAAATGACAATGAAGAAAAGAGACACCTCGGCCATCATTTAGAGTAAACTTTGTTTAACTCCGCAGATGATAGCTGAAAAGCAGGAAAATGCTTTACCCTCCCAGAAGTGACTAACTTGCTGACTGGTTAGCTTAAGCCCTTTTCAGACATGGACGGGAACCCTAAAATTATCTAGACATTATCCGGAGGAGGTGGATGTGAGAATGCAAATGCATGAGTCAGCTGACCTGGACAAAGTCTGCATAATGTCTGTGTGCGCCCCCATGTGAGAATACAACATCTTGTAATGCAGAGTATTCACAGCAGTTTTTTTTACAATGAAGCTATTGACTGGAAACATGACAAGACCTACAAATTTCTGTTCTTAAGAGCCAGCACCAGAATTGTCAGACACATTTAAGGTACAGCAAGAGACTCAACTGTTTATGTCCAAATTTCTGTACAAACTGACAAGGTAAGGGTGTTATGTCCTGCCTTGCATGCTCTATCCAGACGGCCCACCACCCCATATACTAAACTGAATATTTCCAGCAGGTGAGAACGCGCCTGGCATGGACCATCTCCTGTTGTGTTCTACGTGGGAAAGGAAAAGTGGCCAAGCCCGATTCCATGAACAGTGTCCAGAGTTCATCTGTGAAAACTGCATTAGAGAACTGACACAACACACAGGAGACACTATCACATAGTGCATTAAAGAAACGTGTCTTACAGGGGTTTTGGAGCATTTCAAAATGAGGAGGAAGGGTGTGTGCGATAGCGTAGTGAGGATTTAAAGCAGATGAAAGCTCTGTACTACACCGATTCTAAAACCATTTGACCTTTTACAATTTAAGTCATCTCCAGTTTTGTCATGCATATACAGTGATAAGCCCCATACAAAAGATCACCTTATCTCATTTTCAGATATTGGATTCATATTGTACACAGAATTAAATTCTCAGTTGGACAGCACAGTGTCATGGACTATAGAATTTACATAATGCCTTAATGAAGTTCACAGTGGGTTTGAGCTGGTTCTTAGCAGTGCTGGTTGATCAGTCAGGGACAAAGCACTAACAGACGAACAACAACACTGTCTCAGTCCATTGCAGTCATGATGATTATTTAATGAGGAGTTGCTTGGTTTCTCTAGCCAGCTGCTCAACACTGTGCCTTCGGGGCAGATTATTATGAGACAGACAACTGCAAACTATATTCTGCTGAGCACATGCACTAACACACACACACAGAGAGAGAGAGAAAGCAAGGGCTATTCGTACTGCCTCTGAAAAAATAAGATCATATTGACCATACCATGTGCATGGAACAGAGCAGCCCTACCAGTTCACCAAACAAACAGACAAAACAATGCTAGACTGACTGGAAGCATAGATCTTACAGTCTGGCTTATTTCAACTACAAAAGGGCTTGTGCTGCCTCTTAAACAGACTGCATGGATATCACAGCTGTTTACAGCTACTCTAGATCAAGGCTTCCCAGATTGGGACAGGCTGATGGAATGAAAAGATCCTTTTTTCTTTTTTACTGTAGGTCTGCATTTTAGCCCAGCAAACAGTAGGAGAACTTTTAACTCACTTAAAAGTGACTGTTTTTATTAACTGACATTGGTCAGAATAAATTTTCCATTTTCCACAGAAAAAGGAAAAAATATGATGCATCCCGGGACAAAGCCCCTACACAATATGTAAACAAGATTTCTCACTAAACAGTTACCCTCAGCCCTCTTAAATGGCCAACAACTAAAACCTGATGGTAAAAATCATTTGCTGTACAGCTTTTTATGGCAAGGGGAAGCTAGCTGCTCCAAAAGCTGTGGCACCACTGAAATGCAGTGCCAAATAAATTTGAGATATCAGGACAAAACAGCCCCCAAGTCAACAAAGACACCAGTTTTCCCACTGCTCTAAGCCACAGGCGCTCCCTGCACAGCATGGACACACAAGAAACATGGTCATAGTGTTAGAAAAGCAGGAGGAAAAGTTGGATTTAAGCTCATGCCTTACAAAATGCAGTTCAGGTTTTCAGTGTCAACATCTGTTTTTTTTTTTCATTTGAAAAGAAACTCTGAAGAACATTAAGGTTTACTACAAGGCAAAGGGCTCAGAAAGCCCCTCTCCAAGGAGTGATTTCCAATGTTATATGACACTATGTTCCAAATGTCAGCAAGATATTAGCATTACAAATTTAACTTGGTCATATATGCTACTTCGTGATCCATAAATTCAGAGACATCTGTCAAATTTACTGCTAAGAGGAAGGCTTTTAACTAGAAGAAGTGTCTGCTTGTGTCTTTCATATCTTCCACAGAGTGATGAGTCCATTTCCTCCTTGGCCTGAGGAGTGCCTTCTTTTGGCTATTGTGTATTGGCAACGCCACCATACAATCATGAGGTTTATTACATAGATGATATTGCAGGTTGGCCTGTGTGTGTGTGTGTGTGTGTGTGTGTGTGTCTACGTGCTGTAAGCCATTTAATGGAGACCCATGAAATCCAGCTCCCATGAAAGTGGAGGAAGAGTCATCCTTGAGAACGCACTGTGAGCCCTACAGGCTCTACACAATACGACAATATATTTGAACTATTGCAAAGTATAAACAGAGGAGGCTTGACGGACTTGTTTTACTGTATTACTGATCTGACTGGTGTCACTGATATACTGCTGAGAACCTGTAAAAATCAGCACAGGCAAGCTGTCTATGCACTCTCTTTCTCTTGACATTTATCCTGACTCTCCTACACTCGGCCTCCATTCACACCAAGGTCAAATTCCTACTAAGAACCGGCCTGGGGCTATAGCAGTGTACACAGTAGCTGCCGTAAGTATTGTTATATTAAAAGCAGGTCGCTGATGCTAATAGAAGGAGCAGACTTACCATTGCAGTGCAAAGCATACAAATTCCCATTATGGCTCACAGTTCAACATGTAGATTGATGTGGTTTGATTTTGATTTGATTTGATTTGTTGATGTGGTTTGATTTGATTTGATTTGATATATTCTTTCAAGCATATACAACAGTTGATATAAAACACACATTTTTACACACAATCCAATATCAATTTGCTTATACCTAGTACATGCTTGAAGAAGTACATGTACATGTAGGAAGAAGTCAGACTTATCCAGTCCTATCCCATGACATCATCTTACCATCATTGGTTTGCAAGCAAATGATTCACTTCTGCACACACACATATTATACTAAAAAAAAGAATATAATAGTGTTAACAATCCTACATCACACAAGTGATACAAAATATACACCACACCCACAATAGTCCATGTAGTTAATCATTAAGCCTGTTCTTGCATATATCTTGATTGACACATACCTTTATATTTATGTTTAAACTCATCAATTCTATTACTATTTTTTATGTCTACACTTAAATTATTCCATAGTTTTACCCCACTTATGGAAATACAAAATCTTTTTTTGGTTGTACGTATAGCATGAATTTTTAAATTTAACTGACCCCTTAAATTGTATCCCCCTTCCCTTTCATTAAATAGTTTTTGAATTCCACCAGGTAATAAATTGCTCCTGGCTTTATACATAAACACTGCAGTCTTATATCCCACTAAATCAAAAAATTGTAACAATTTAGACGGAAACTTACAATGGTCACTGAAATCAAAGCGTTTGTCATATGCACAGTTAAAATAAAAATTTACTGAAAATTAGCTAATGAAAATCAGTCACTGCTTTTGAATTGTGGCTCAACAAAAACATTTAAAAAAACTAACTAATGAAACTGACCTGGACAAAAATGAAGGTACCCCTAACTTAATATTTTGTTGCACAACCTTTTGATGCAATCACTGCAATCAAACAATTTCTGCAGCTCTCAATGAGACTTCTGCACCTGTCAACAGGTATTTTGGCCCATTCCTCGTGAGCCAGCTGCTCCAGCTGTCTCATAGTTGAAGGGTGCCTTCTCCAGACTACATGCTTCAGCTCTTTCCACAGATGTTCAATAGGATTTAGATCAGGGCTCATAGAAGGCCACTTCAGAACAGTCCAATGCTTTGTTCTTAGCCATTCTTGGGTGTTTTTAGCTGTGTGTTTTGGGTCATTATCCTGTTGAAGGACCCATGACCTGCAACTGAGACCAAGCGTTCTGACAATGGGCAGCACATTTCACTCCAGAATGCCTTGATAGTCTTGGGATTTCATTGTACCCTGCACAGATTCAAGACATCCTGTGCCAGATGCAGCAAAGCAGCCCCAGAACATAACTGAGCCTCCTCCATGTTTCACAGTAGGTACAG
>NW_018127961.1:1658582-1662084 GCF_001952655.1 Monopterus albus
ATTATTGTCCTTGCACCATGACACCAGACCAGCCACCTCCCTCCTGTAGGCTGCTTCGTCCCCGCCAGTGATGTGACCTATCACTGCGGTGTCGTCCGCGAACTTCAGGATGATGTTGTCTTTGTGGGAGGTGACACAGTCGTGGAAATAATGTGAAACTGACAAAAGTAATAATAAATAAAAATGTACTGAAAATTAACTAATGAAAATCAGTCACTGCTTTTGAATTGTGGTTCAACAGAAGCTTTTTAAAAACCAAACTGGCCTGGACAAAAATGAAGGTACTCTTAAACTTAATATTATGTTGCACCTTTTGAGGTGGTCACTGCAATCAAGCGATTTCTGTAACCCGCAATGAGACTTCTGCACCCGTCGACAGGTATTTTGGCCCACTCCTTGTGAGCAAACTGCTCCAGCTGTCTCAGGTGTGAAGGATGCCTTCTCTAGACTGCATGTTTCAGCTCTTTCCACAGATGTTCAATAGGATTTGGATCAGGGCTCATAGTAGGCCACTTCAGAACAGTCCAGTGTTTTCTTCTTAGCCATTCTTGGGTGTTTTGGGTCATTATCCGGTTGCAGGACCCATGACCTGCGACTGAGACCAAGCTTTCTGACACTGGGCAGCACATTTCGCTCCAGAATGCCTTGATAGTCTTTTGAGATTTCATTGTACCCTGCACAGATTCAAGACACCCTGTGCCAGATGCAGCAAAGCAGCCCCAGAACATATCTGAGCCTCCATGTTTCACAGTAGGTACAGTGCTCTTTTCTTTGTATGCTTCATTTGTGCGTCTGTGAACATAGAGCTGATGTGACTTGCCAAACAGTTCCAGTTTTGTCTCATCTGTCCAAAGGACATTCTCCCAGGAGCTTTGTGGCTGGTCAATATGCATTTTGGCAAATTCCATTCTCGCTTTTTTTATGATTTGCTTTCAACAGTGGAGTCCTCCTCGGTCGTCTTCCATGAAGTCCACTGTGGCTCAGACAGCGACGGATGGTGCGATCTGACGCTGATGTACCTTGACCTTAATCTCTTTGGAAGTTGTTCTGGGTTCTTTGGTTACCATTCACATTATCCATCTCTTCAATTTGTCATCAATTTTCCTCTTGTGGCCACATCCAGGGAGGTTGGCTACAGTACCGTGGACCTTAAACTTCTGAATAATATGTGCCACTGTAGTCACAGGAACATCGAGCTGCTTGGAGATGATCTTATAGCCTCTACCTTTAACATGTTTGTCTATAATTTTCTTTCTAATCTCCTGAGACAACTTTCTCCTTAGCTTTCTGTGTTCCATGTTCAGTGTGATACACACCATGATGCCAAACAGCACAGTGACTTTTCAAACTCTAAATAGGCAGACTGACTGATTACAAGTTTGAAAACACCTGTGATGCTAATTCCAGGACACACTTTAGTTTAACATGTCTCTGTGGTCAAATTATTTTCAATCCTTTCTAGGGGTACCATCATTTTTGTCCAGGCCGGTTTCATTAGTTTCTTTTTAAAAATGCTTCTGTTGAACCACAATTCAAAAGCAATGACTGATTTTCATTAGTTAATTTTCAGCAAATTTTTATTTATTATTACTTTTGTCAGTTTCACGTCATTTCAGTGACCATTGTGAGCTTCTCTCTCTTTAATGGAAGGGTACCAACAATTTTGTGCACGTCTGTATGTCATTTACCATTGGATGCACAAACCTTTGTATACAATTGTTTTATCATACTTATGCCATTGCCATTTACAAAAAAAAAAGAATAACAATGTTATCAACTCTTTTTTGAAAATTAAACAAAATACTCAATTTTAATAGACAAGCACGTACACTTTACTGAAAAGCATTCCTTATGCTTCTAGTTGCTACACACAGGCTATCTGACTTGAGATATTACAGGTTACTAGCATCCAATCGGTGTGGCAGAACAATCTCCTAATTTAGACACACTGACTGCAGTTTTGTCCACCAACATGCCCATATGTTCACTTCACCATTCGTGTCACTGTTGGACTAACAAGCGAGAGCTTGTTGCTCCACTGGGACTCAGTTCACCTGACAGGCAAAACAAGAAAAACTGGAAGATGGGGAGCACAAAGAGGCCATGAAACAAAAAAAAAAAGAGAAATGGTGGAAAAGAGCAGCAACAAGAGAGTAGATTAGAGGATGCAGAGACTGGCTAGGTTGTGTCAAGAGGAACCCTATGCTGGACTTAATTGTTTGAGCTAATCCAGCTGGCAACCAGCAGCAGCCCCCTGGCTGGGGAAGGCATAGCGGCGCACAGGGAGAGCAAAGATGGAGGGAAGGTGTTAGGAAGGAGGAGAAATTAGTGAAGTGTGCTGCAAATTGTAATGTTATGTAACCCAAGGCAAATAGACTGCTTTGTCACTTATCAAACTGGCACAAAGAATGAGTAGCCCTGATCTGTTTTTTTTCCAGTGACAGCAACAAAGGCTCTATTTATTTTCACATTAAAAGATTAATGAGCTATGGAAAGACAGCAAGGCCATTATGGTAATTTCAGACTTTGTTTTTACCTTTAATCAGGGGAACAGCATTTGTCTGATGGAAAGTTAGCTGGGTAGAGACCTCCTTTAATACACTGTTCATGTGGAGAGGAAGGAATATCAAGTAAGCACAGCAGATGAGCAGGGAAGGAAAATGTGGAGCGCTCTGCTGCAGCACTAACCGCATCTTGGCACCTTTCTCAAAACCTAGCTTGCTTTTCTGCTCTAAGGTTATGTTTCAGGTTCACACTCTCTGTCATGGACATATCATTATCACCTCTGATAGTCCCACTTAGCTCAAACTGTAAAAATTGGATGATCTGACATATTACACAGTGAGCACACAAGCTGGGATCTTCCCCAGACACATCTCAAAGACTGTGTGTCACTGTGTTTAGCCATCTAATATCACCGGTTGGTCCATGACAGAGCAGGGACTCATGAGGGACCTGGCCCATACTGATGCCAGGCTGATGCCCTAGCCCGTCTTCTGTCTTAGAAATGTTGTACTTTGCGAGGATGAACTTTTTTTTTTCTTCTTTTTTTTTTAACTTGGAGTGAGATTTGTTCAGGCAACATGAGCTAGTTCCAAGTCAAGAATTTTAAGAACTGCAAAACTCAGGTAAATATTACATATTATTCTTGGCAAAACCAAATGTGTCTGTACAACCAGAGACAAGACGCACATTCACACTTGTAGCCAGAAATTTTAACTTCTGCATGTAAACGTGGTTTACATTGGCTCCTGACATATTAACCTGTAGATACTGTCTCACAATGACCATCTTTGACAAAATAAACACCTTTCTGCACACAAAGAGATCAACAGTTCATACAGTGAATTTAATGAATATACAGTGGGTACGAAAAGTATTCAGACCCCCTTAAATTTTCCACTCTTTGTTATATTGCAGCCATATGCTAAAATCATTTAAGTTCATTTTTTTCCTCATTAATGTACACACAGCACCCCATATTGACAGAAAAACACAGAAT
>NW_018127961.1:1662630-1665563 GCF_001952655.1 Monopterus albus
GGAAGCCTCTCCTCAGTGCAAGACACATGAAAGCCCGCATGGAGTTTGCTAAAAAAAACACCTGAAGGACTCCAAGATGGTGAGAAACAAGATTCTCTGGTCTGATGAGACCAAGATAGAACTTTTTGGCCTTAATTCAATCAATTCATTAATGCAATCGAGGGAAGGATGAATGCGGCCAAGTACAGGGATATCCTGGACGAACACCTTCTCCAGAGTGCTCAGGACCTCAGACTGGGCTGAAGGTTCACCTTCCAACAAGACAATGACCCTAAGCACACAGCTAAAATAACGAAGGAGTGGCTTCACAACAACTCTGTGACTGTTCTTGAATGGTCCCGCCAGAGCCCTGACTTAAACCCAATTGAGCATCTCTGGAGAGACCTGAAAATGGCTGTCCACCAACGTTTACCATCCAACCTTACAGAACTGGAGAGGATCTGCAAGGAGGAATGGCAGAGGATCCCCAAATGCAGGTGTGAAAACTTGTTGCATCATTCCCAAAAAGACTCATGGCTGTATTAGCTCCAAAGGGTGCTTCTACTAAATACTGAGCAAAGGGTCTGAATACTTATGACCATGTGATATTTCAGTTTTTCTTTTTTAATAAATCTGCAAAAATGTCAAATTCTGTGTTTTTCTGTCAATATGGGGTGCTGTGTGTACATTAATGAGGAAAAAAATGAACTTAAATGATTTTAGCATATGGCTGCAATATAACAAAGAGTGAAAAATTTAAGGGGGTCTGAATACTTTCCGTACCCACTGTGACATTGTATTTGATGCTCTTGTCACACAGTCCAAATGATGTTTGTTTTTGGACATTTAACAAATGAACCTTAAGCAGGAAAGGAAAGTGTGGAGGAAGCCATTTATGGAGACAGGTGGGTGACCACCTGCTATCCAATGCACAATAAAACATTTGAAGTAGTTGGAACATCAATATGTTATGGGGCCTTATGAGTAGGCCCAAACAAAGTCTACATACGTTTGTTTGTCTTGACAGTTTTCTGTGGTTATTCAGTATGGAAATGTGCAGCATTCTGTGCAGTTTTTTTGCTTATAATGTAAAAGAAAATGTTCATTTAGCTAACCGATTATGTTTTGAGCAAAAGTAAGTACAAAAAGATAACAGTGGTTGGGATAACAGTGCTTATTTTCAGACAATGTGATCAGGGCACATCAATATGTTCAGTAATAGACATTAACCAGGGTTGTTCACATAGGCTACTGGGGGGAACAGGTCTAGAAGGTTGACATGGGAAGTGACACAGATTGTTGTGTAAGGAATGAAAAAGAAGCACCAGACAGAGATGTGCAACTAGCCAGTCAAGGTGTGAAGTAGATGTGAATGTCGGATCGTTGGCTTGGAAAATGCCAAAAGACATTCATAACATCATACAACTGTTGTGCACATTCAGGTGAGGGCAAACGTGCTTACATTCTGAGTTTCTACTTTATTTTCAAAAACTGCAGAAGTGTTGTCGGAATTTTGCAAGCGCAGAGATACAGTTGTTTTTGGTGGCCCGTTTTAATTTTAGTTTTAGTCTAGTCCAGGGGTGGCCAATTCCAGTCCTCGAGGGCCTCTGCCCTGCTTGTTTTCGAACTATCCCTGCCTGATCTGCTGCTGATTACCTGGACTGTGTGACAATCAGCGACTGCTGATTACCTGGCTCAGGTGTGTTCAGTCAGTCAGAAGCTGGAAGATACCAATTCACTTTATCTTTCCTCACTCCGCTTTCATCTAAGACGGTATCTTCCAGCTTCTGACTGACTGAACACACCTGAGCCAGGTAATCAGCAGTCGCTGATTGTCACACAGTCCAGGTAATCAGCAGCAGATCAGGCAGGGATAGTTCGAAAACAAGCAGGGCAGAGGCCCTCGAGGACTGGAATTGGCCACCCCTGGACTAGACTAAAACTAAAATTAAAACGGGCCACCAAAAACAACTGTATCTCTGCGCTTGCAAAATTCCGACAACACTTCTGCAGTTTTTGAAAATAAAGTAGAAACTCAGAATGTAAGCACGTTTGCCCTCACCTGAATGTGCACAACAGTTGTATGATGTTATGAATGTCTTTTGGCATTTTCCAAGCCAACGATCCGACATTCACATCTACTTCACACCTTGACTGGCTAGTTGCACATCTCTGTCTGGTGCTTCTTTTTCATTCCTTACACAACAATCTGTGTCACTTCCCATGTCAACCTTCTAGACCTGTTCCCCCCAGTAGCCTATGTGAACAACCCTGGTTAATGTCTATTACTGAACATATTGATGTGCCCTGATCACATTGTCTGAAAATAAGCACTGTTATCCCAACCACTGTTATCTTTTTGTACTTACTTTTGCTCAAAACATAATCGGTTAGCTAAATGAACATTTTCTTTTACATTATAAGCAAAAAAACTGCACAGAATGCTGCACATTTCCATACTGAATAACCACAGAAAACTGTCAAGACAAACAAACGTATGTAGACTTTGTTTGGGCCTACTCATAAGGCCCCATAACATATTGATGCTCCAACTACTTCAAATGTTTTATTGTGCATTGGATAGCAGGTGGTCACCCACCTGTCTCCATAAATGGCTTCCTCCACACTTTCCTTTCCTGCTTAAGGTTCATTTGTTAAATGTCCAAAAACAAACATCATTTGGACTGTGTGACAAGAGCATCAAATACAATGTCACAGTGGGTACGGAAAGTATTCAGACCCCCTTAAATTTTTCACTCTTTGTTATATTGCAGCCATATGCTAAAATCATTTAAGTTCATTTTTTTCCTCATTAATGTACACACAGCACCCCATATTGACAGAAAAACACAGAATTTGACATTTTTGCAGATTTATTAAAAAAGAAAAACTGAAATATCACATGGTCATAAGTATTCAGACCCTTTGCTCAGTATTTAGTAGAAGCACCCTTT
>NW_018127961.1:1667282-1670225 GCF_001952655.1 Monopterus albus
TTGAGAAGATAAAGAAATGGTGTGACAGTAATATAGTATCTCTGAATTTGGATAAAACTAAATTTATGGTATTTGGGAATTGCAGACTAGACAATGAATTTCAATTGAATATTGGGGGAGCTAAAATAGAACGAGTACATGAAATTAAATTTCTAGGTGTCATAGTTGATGACAAATTCTCCTGGAAATCGCATATTAGATATGTTCAGAATAAAATAGCAAAAAATATATCGATATTGGCACGGGTGAAATATATTTTAGATGGGAAAGCATTATGCATTTTGTATTCTTCATTGATTCTACCCTACTTAGAGTATTCGGTTGAAAACTGGGGAAATACATACACTTATTCAAAGTTTTCCTATTTTACAAGTAAAATTATGTTTGTCATGTAAATGTCATCTCTGTGTTGGAACTAACCAAGATGAATCAAGCTGAAATTCATCACAATCTTACTATTCCCAAATGTGAAATAGGTCGAAGACATGAATACATGAATGAATACTTAAGTGTCCTTTCATGCCTTTGAGACAAACTGTGATTTTGTGGATTTTTTTGTGCCTTTAACTTGCATATGTCCATAGAGCATGAGTCAGATTTTCAGCCAAAAGAGCATTTCATCCAGTTAACCACCCACAAAGCTAACCATCATGTGACTCAGGATGCATCAAGTGTGAGGCTGTTTCCCTGTTGTTATGCCTGATGAATAAACGGTCAGCAGCAGCTGTGCTCATCTGTGCAGTGGCCATTTACCAGATGCATTAAGGGGATGCAAACCCAGCTCTTCAATGCATCTCCTCTCTTGAGCTGCACAATGATTATCATCAGGTGGAGTATTTTATGGATGGGCCTATCCAGAGCTGTCTGGTATTTTGTATCACAAACTGCTTCTAAAAAGAATTCAACTTCCTGAATCCTGAGTGTTTGCTGATGAGGCAGCTAGAACCGACACAGCCACCCCTGGTCTAGTCTTTGTGTGAAGCTGTCATTTTAGTTTTTATTAGTTTTAGTCAGGTTCATACTCTTTTTAGTCTAGTCAAGTTTCAGTCAACTAAAAGTCTGAGCATTTTAGTCTTATTTTGGTCAGAATTATCCATGACTATTTTCATCTAGTTTTAGTCGACAAAAGCTGATGACATTTTAGTCTAGTTTTAGTCTATAAAAATTGTATTAGTCTCTTTTTAGTAATGCAATTCTATTTAACCCAGTCAATATAGTATAAGTACCTAGTAGTACAGACAAAACCAAAATTTTCTTTTAGACAAACCCGTTTCAAACAAGGTTATCTTATTGTATTATTGTTGCCTTATAGACTCAAGAATACATCCAATACACATTTTGTGTGATTTTGTGGTCACATTTTTCCCCATCTTTTTCCACAACACACTCAGTTTTCTTTTCCACTTCTATGTAATGAAAGTTTTTCCAAATGTCGTTTCTTCCTTTTCTCCCAAAGACAAACCATGACTGGCCGGCCACTGGAAGACTATACATACATTATCTGTTTAGTATCAGTTTATCTTTACACCCCTAATTTTAAGGCTTATCTTCAAAGTCAGTATTTCTTAGTTTGATATCATGGGAAAAATTGAAAGAAATCAACCAAACCCTTAAAAACTAACAAAAAACAATTGTGGACCTCCACAAGTCTAGTAGTTCTTTCTTGGGAGCAATTTCCATACATCTGAAGTTTCTACATTCATCTGTATAAACAATACTACACAACTATAACACCATGGGACAACACAGCCATCATACCACTCAGGAAGGAGACACATTCTGTATTCTAGAGATCAACCTACTTTTGTCAGAACAGTACAAATCAATCCCAGAACAGCAGCAAAGGACCTTGTGAAGACACTGGAGGAAACAGGTACCACAGTATCTATATCCACAGTAAAACCAGTCCTGTAGTGACATAACCTAAAAGGCTGCTCAGCAAGGAAGAGGCCACTGCTCCAAGACCACCATAAAAAAGGCCAACTACAGTCGGAAGCTGCACATGGGGACAAAGATCTGACTCTGTGGAGAAATGTACTCTGGTCTGATGAAACAAAAATTGAACTGTCTGGCCATAATGACCATCATTATGTCTGGAGGAAAAAGGGGGAGATTCACATATGTACTCATTGTCACTGGTGTCTCTTGTATTACCTATTATTTTAACAAAGAGTGGGGGCTCCTAGAGAAACAGAAAGAAAGAACGAGTAGGTGCATCTGTTTACTCATCACATGAACCATGACAAATCCTTGCTGCTTATCCACACAAGGACCAGAGACAATCATCTGATCCCCCACAGTTGGCAAATGGACTGAAATTGTTACATATTACTTTCTTCAATGTAATGACACAGTGCAAGCACAGAATATTCACTTCAATCTGATGCAACTGGAAAGAAATCAGTTGGACATGCAGTCTGATTCCCTCCATGCTATTGTGAAGCTGGCAGTGAGCTTGTTGGTGTCACTTCACTGATTGAACACGAGGCACAAGTATGATGATCCACGGGCAGATGGCTGAGGAAATGGAAACAGGTGACGGTGCATTTAGGAGAAAGGACATTATTTGCCAGTACTAAATGACATGGATAAAACTGTCTTTCCTGGTAAATGTAATTCTATATTGCAATATTGGCATTCATACTGTACTGTGTAGTGCAGTTTCTGAAAAAACCCTTTAGAAATGGTTTATAAATAAAATAAGCCCACATTAGTGTCTGTCCGGGTGAATCCAGAAAATTAAATTCCAACAGAAATGAGACTAAAATCATACACAAATTCAATATTACCATAAAACATTTGGTAAATCGCACCCATCCGCTCCCTAAAGACTTTAATGTAATCTTAAATTTCTTTTCAGTCAATATTGCTTTTGTGTTGGAGCTCCAGCTCAGGGAAATGCAAATGGAAAACATGGATCTACATAAACCTTTACACAGTGTC
>NW_018127961.1:1670243-1673092 GCF_001952655.1 Monopterus albus
CTACACGACATAAAAAGGATGCCATATTCAATAATGTCAGCTGTAATAAAAATGTAGAATGTATCATTTTGTTTTGCATTCCTGGTTGGCTGGGGGTCTGTGTCTCTGGGCAGTGGGAGGCTGGGCCTTTTGAGAAAAGCTCGGTCTCCTCCTGATCAGTGCTGACAGACCAAACAGATACGGTCAGACTTATCCCAAAGAGAAACATGTGACAATCCAAAGCACTGAGGATGAACATTTCACTTACATTCTCTGTTGCTCACACATTACCCTGTGCTAATTTTATTCTCTGCCAATTCTGTTTGTTTACATACACTATGACTCTCTCTCTATGGGCTGAAGTAACATATTGTATTTTAAATATTTGTGATGTCTGCATAAATACTGCATTTGCAAACAAAGCAGTGATAAAGGAAAATCTCCATAAACTACTAATCTAAACTACTAATCTAGTCCAGTTGATTTTACCTAAGTTTTTTTCAGTTTACTATGACCTGGATGACTGAGAATCTGCACGTCCATAAACTACTGTTAGTAATATGGAGACATGCTGCCAAAACATGCAGCTCAAAGCAAGGTGAAAAATCAAAGCCAAAATATCCTGTTACTAAAAGAAAGCAGCCATTCACTAAACTTGAAGCTTTATTTCATGACCAAACATGAAACAGCTGTTGCCGTGATAACTTCCCGTTAAAGCAATTATCAAACGAGGCTAATGGTAGAATATATTTCAAACATTAACTACAACAAAATCTTTGTTGTAATTGTTTTCATTTTCCTTTTTTGTGTAATTTCCATTGTAGGCATGTACTGTCTACCTTTTTAAATACATGTACAATAGAAGTTATTCTGCTTATTTTCTGACTTTTATATTTGACTTTTTTTATTGTTTTATTGATCAATTTAATTTTTAGTTGTTGAATGCTTGTATTGTTGTTTTTACATGGACTCCAGAAAGACTAGAGACCACTTTGTAGACAGGTGACCTATGTTCTTGAGGCTCTGGGTCTACTAAAAAAATAAAAATTGTGAAAATAGTGTAATATCATATGTATATCCTAGTTGAAGGCTCCGAATCTACACAAAACTCAAGGTTAGGTAGCACATTAGTGGGGAAAAGAGCCTATCAAATGAAACCATGATCAGACATCTGTCTGACAACACCTTAATGCAAGGGTCACCAACATGGTGCCCGTGAAAGATAGCTAAAAATAGCTCACCATAGCGCCACTTACCAGTGAGATGCATCCAATTTCTATTTGTGTGGGTATCCTTTTTTAAAATCACACTTGCATTGGTGTAAATTAGAAAATAATTTTTTTTTTTTAAATGTAAAAAATGTTTCATATTAGATCGTGAAGGATTAGAAGGTGTAGACCAACTAGTGGGCGCAGCGAAGATGATGAGATGATTTACCCCCTAAACATGGCAAAAAAAATAAAGAAAATTTTCTCAATGAATGGGAGGAAGAGTTCTTTTTCACCACTATGAAAGATTCCTGCGTGTGTCTCATTTGCAGGGCGACAGCAAAGCGGCACAATGTGGAGAGACATTTCAGAACATGTCACACAAGCTACCATGTTAACTACCCACCGGGCAGCGCACTACGAGCAGAAAAAGCCCGTGAGTTAAAGGCAGTTTTGTGCAAACAGCAGTCTTGTTTCTTGAGACCGGTGACAAACCCCCAAAAAGTAACCGAAGCCTCATTTAGAGCTACACATTTCTTGATTAAGAAAAATGAAGGTTTTTAAAGAAGCAATGATAAAAATTGCAAAAACTGTGCTTAAAGACGAGAAAAATGGAACCGATGTAATCTACACTCTCTCCGATGTCCAAATGGGGGCAACTACAATGGTTAGAAGAGTGTTGGCTATGTCCGGGAATTTGGCCAAATTCCCTTGGCCTGGGACCTGGCGAAGTGCAGCTGGTTTAGCATCCAGTGTAACGAGTCTGTGGACAGCAGCAGTGCAACACAGTTGATGGTCTTTATCCGGGTGGTGTTTGATGATTTCTCTACAAAAGAAGAATTTCTTACACTACTGCCCCTAAAGACAACTATGAGGGGAGTTGACATCCATAAGGCGGTGAAGGAGTTTTTCGCAGAGAAAAAGTTACCGTTGGAAAAGCTGGTACCAGTGACTACAGACGAGGCTCCTGAAATGATCGTCCGACATACAGGATTCATTGCTCACTGTCAAGGTGATTCAGAGTTCAAAAATTTTATGCATTACCATTGCATCATTCACCAGCAGGTGTTATGTGCAAAGGTGATCAGCTTCGGAGTCATTTTTTGACCAGGATATGTCCTTTAAATCACACATAAACCAAGTCTCTAGAACTGCCTTCTTTCACCTGCACAATATTGTGAAAATCAGGAGCATCCTGTTTCAAAGTGATGCTGAAAAACTGGTCCATGCATTTGGTACTTCCAGGCTGGACTACTGTAACTCTTTACTATCAGGATGTCCCAATAGTCCCCTAAAAAGCCTCCAGTTAATCCAAAATGCTGCTGCCAGAGTACTGACAGGAACTAGCAAGAGAGATCATACTATATTAGCTTCTCTCCACTGGCTCCGTGTAAAATTCAGAATAGAATTTAAAATTCTTCTCTTAACATACAAACCCCTTAATGACAAGGCTCCATTGTATCTTAAAGACCTCGTAGAGCCTTATCATCCTAACAGAGCACTTTGCTCTCAGAGTGCAGGTTTACTTGTGGTTCCTAGAGTCCACAGAAGTAGAATGGGAGGCAGAGCCTTTAGCTATCAAGCTCCTCTCCTATGGAACCAACTCCCAGTCTCAGTTCGGGAGGCGGACACCCTCTCTACCTTTAAGATTAGACTTAAGAC
>NW_018127961.1:1673228-1683504 GCF_001952655.1 Monopterus albus
CTTTCTGCAGGTTGCCCTGGCCCTGGAGCTCTACGTCTCTGATGAGCAGTCACCAGCCACATCGACCAGATCAGTGTTTGATTGTTGTGTCTTGTTGCTTTTCTTCTTTTGTCTCTCCTCTATCCACTCACCCCAACCGGTCGAGGCAGAAGGCCGCCCAACAAGAGCCGGGGTCTGTCGGGGGTTTCTTCCGTTAAAGGGAGTTTTTCCTCCCCACTGTCGCCAAGTGCTTGCTCAAGGGGGATTTGTTGGGTTTTCCCTCTGTAATAATAGTGATAACTATTACTTTACTCTGTAAAGTGTCCTGAGATGACTTTTGTTGTGATTTGGTGCTATACAAATAAAGTTTGATTTGATTTGATTTGATCATTTGAAAATGTAAATACTTGCATAGATTTATAGAAATAGTGTTGCATATTAATATTTATCCGTTTCCTACCTTGTTAAATCATTGTTGATAATTATTGTGAGAAATCAATATGATCAGTGTCTTCACATAGATGAATATCATTATATAATTAAAGGTAAATTGAGCAGTGTGTATCAAACTGGTAGCCCTTCGCATTAATCGGTATCCCAGAAGTAGCTCTCAGTTTCAAAAAGGTTGGTGACCCCTGCCTTAATGGTTTATTGCACTGCTGTTTCATCATCACTGCCAGTGTGTCTGTACTGGTATTTTTGGGGGCAAAGAAATCCATCTCTAGGGTTAATATTCTGCACAGAAATGCGGCAGCAGATCACAGCCCTATTTGTAAATGTGTAAGGGCCACACACCCAGACAGCCATGGTGGGAGTCACAGATCAAAAAGCAGAAGTTGAAGAAGACTCAGGCATGTGATAAAGTCACAGCACCAGCGGGAGACAGACCATTGTGCGAGCTGTCCAGTATTCTCACACAGATACACACAGCATCACTGCATCTACTTCCTCTCACTACAATCTTGCAGTTTAATTGGTGGAGACATTCACAGAAAGATGAACTCATATCTGTTCCAATGTACTTCCAAATAAACTGAATGTGACCTTAATGAGGAGGCATGGTAGCACAGCAGCACAGAGCTATTTTAGTTCAGACAGTCTCAGGATGTCTGGTGTGAACAGCTTTTTGAGCTCATTCCACAACATCTCGGTTGGGTCGAGATCTGGGCTCTGACTAAGCTGCTCCAAAAGGCAGATTTTCTTTTAGCTCATTCTGTATTTACTTTGGTTTTTAGAGCCACTGTCCTACTGCATCACTCAGCTTCTGCTGAGCCTCAGCTGGTGGACAGCCACCTTAACAAACTGTACACTCTGCCTAAACCTGCAAGAATACAGACATCTGATCAATCAATTTCAAGCAAATCTGTGTGGTATATATTGAATATATTGAAAAAATGGATTCTCTGTTGTCTGTGATTGATCCGTTTTCTTAAATAGTTTATGTCAGAATCGTTAAAAATAAAACTGGAACTCGGGTCGCTCAAGCTTTTGCCTCTCTACCATCAGACAGCAGAAAACCTGAAGAGACACAAACAGATTTTTAATCCTTACATACCAGGATAAGAGCAGAGAAAAATGGGCAACTTAAAAAGAAATTCACTTCTGCCTTTTTCTAAAACAGCCAACAGAGGTCAACTGAACTCAGCTTGGCCAACCGCGGCCCATTCAGCTGTGAAGCCTAACACAGGAAAAAGACATCTCACAGGAGCAGGGATCACTTCAAGCAAGGAAGATGCACATGAACAATGAACTTTCTGCAGTGCTTCAGAGTCAGAAGGCAATTTGTGTTATATTGTCAAGCAGTTCTTTATGTCAGTGACTCAGCTGCAATTGACTGCAGTTTGGATGTTTCAGTTCCAATTGTATAATCAGCATAGTATGTGTTTCACCACTGAAAACATAAGTAGGAGTTTAAGTTGCCCAACACAAGTTGGTCTATTAAGAAGTCAATCACAGATGGTACTGAAGTTCCTTTCTGTGAATTCTCCCCCAGATTTTTAAATTACATATCTTGCCAGAAAAAAAACAATGAAAACCTAAAACTTTAAATTCTTATCAAATGTTTAATTAAGTATTTAAGTATATAATTGCTATATAATTGTTGAAAATGATGAAAAAGTGCAAATAAATATTATTGTGCAATAGCCAGTTAACTGCAAAATGCAAACTAACAACCTTACAGTGTCCCACTGATAGTGAAAATGTTTAATGATCACAATACGGCAAAAATGACTTCAGGACTTGCATAAAACTAAACTTTACATTTAGCTCTATCATATCAATTTTGTGCTTCTAGTTTTGGGCTGCCTCAGATTCGGCAGGTTTCATTTTTAAAAAGCACCTATCCTAGCACATGAACAACGAACTCTCTGCAGTGCTTCAGAGTCAGAAGGCAATTTGTGTTGTCCTGCAATTGTGATTTTCATTCCAGTTTGGTTTATAAACTCCTGTTTGGGTTGAGAAAGTTCTATGGACTTTTTTCCTAGAAAGAAGATGTTTAAGAAGAATTCTACCAACTATTAAAGTGCATTTGTAGCATGACATCTTGACAACATACTGTATACACTTCAGTGACGTTCATATGCTCTTTAATCTACTGCACCACTGAAAACAAGGAAAAGGAGTGAAGAGGAGTAAAGACGACAGGAGCTAAATCAATATGTGTCCTAATCTAGGCTTTCGACTTGGTATATTGGTTTACCTTTATCTTTATTTTTTGAAGCCTTTCTTCTATTTATTTATAAATTGACATTTTCTTCTTGGCAATTTTTTACATCAAACAGAAAGAGATTTTGCTCAAACACAGTAGAACAATGCATGTAGGACTACACTGTACTGTGTAATGATGCCTTCTTTAACAAAAGTGTTCAGTGTATTTATCTTTCTATATACTGTAACGAGCAGACTAGTGGATTTTCAAAACAATCTAAGACTATTTGATTTACATGTATTTTATATTTTTAACCGAAAATGAATAGCTCTGAAATACACTTTTTTTTTCCTATTTCAATATCCTCCTTGGTCTTCATCTGACAACTTGACACCTCTATAAATGTTTTACTTCCAGTGACAGTGAAAACTATTATACATTTCCAGAAAGGACACATTTTTTTTAAAAAGACCTCATCTGGAATGAGTTTAAATTAAAGATAAATCATTATTTAAGTCACAGTTAATTTACACACACACAAAAAAAAAACTCAAAACGAACTCAAGGCATGAGTTCATTACACCTAGACTATGTTCACACTGCAGGTCTTAATGCTCAGATCATATTTTTTGCCAAAATCCGATTTTTTTTTGCACTGTTGTTCACACTGTCATTTAAATGCGACAGCCATCTGTCTCATGTGTGAACGATATATGGCCCTGAAGTGACCCGCATGCACAGAAGAGGACGTGACGTCAGACGCAGCGTACTGTGTTTGCGGAAATAAAAATGGATGCGGCTCGGCTCGTGATAGCATGTGCGTAGCGATGTACCAGTTAATGTGCAATCGAAATAAAGAAATAATAATAATAAGAATATCACGAAGAAGGAATGCACAAATATTGCTTATGGCCTAGCCTCCTCCAGCACAGAATTGTGACGTCTGTCGCATTTCAATGACATAAAAATCGCAAGAAATGCGACATGGCCGTTCAGACTGAAGTCGCATTGCAAAACATTGGATATGTATCCAATTTAGGACCACATATGAAAGTGGCCTGGGCCGGATTTGAAAAAAATCGGATTTGTGCTGTTCACACTGTCATAAGGAAATCGGATATGGGTCACATTTGGGCAAAAAGATCGGATTTGAGCCACTTCAGCCTGCAGTGTGAACGTGGTCTTAGTTAACCAAATACCAAAAATGCTAATTACTTCAGAATCTGAATCATCTTTAATGGCCAAGTATGTCTGAACATAAAAAGAAATTTATACACACAGACACAGGAAAAAGAATCCAAGTGACTTTGACAAGGGTCAAACTGTGATGGTGAGATGACTGGGTCAGAGCATCTCCAACACTGCAGGTCTTGGTGGGTGTTGTTGGTCTGCAGTGGTTAGTACCTACCAACAGTGTCTAAGGAAGGACAAACGGTGAACTGGTGACAGGGTCATGGACGACCACGGCTCACTGATGATGAGGTTGACCTACTATAGATTAAACTTTTAACTTCTTTTGTACTTTTCAAAAGATTAAAATTTATTTGAATCTTTGTTAAAATGGCTGAAAATGAGAAATACTGTCCATTGGTCTATACGAAGAGAAAGAGTCAGGGGCTGTAGTGGTGATATCACACCTAGAGTGGTGAGGCTGATGAATTTGTCTAAAAGATTCTCTCTAACTCGTCCTCACAACCACAGTTTTCACTCCTTTTACACAAGTTTTTCACTGAATTGTAGACACATCTGTTCCTGACAGTAGAGCTGTGGAAGCAAATGGATTCACAGAAGATGCTCAGTGAGCTGCAGAGTGACACGAGTGCCAACCAACTGCTGTAGACAGTCCTATCTAGACAGTATTAGGCAGGTGGTCATAATGTTATGGCTGATCGGTGTATGACAGGGAAGGCTAGGCTTGGCTCACCGTTGAACTGAGTGCTGACAGCCTGCTTCTGTGTTAACTACTAATATTAGATTAATGCTACACTGTGGATCAGCTGAGATAAGAAAGATATACTGACATACTGTTTAAGGTTACAAGATGGTATGATAAACATAGTAGACGTTTAGAGACATATCACTGTTGGAATGTAATATTAACTGTTATGTTTGGCTGCTGCTAATATGGAAAGGCAAGCTGTCAGTTCTCTGGTATGTCACTAGATTACATCTCGGATCATGTGAAAAAATAAAAAGATACTGATATAGTATCATATGTTATGGGACAGCAGTAGACATACTGGAGTATTAACAGAAAATTAAAATGCTATGTTTGGCTCACTAACACTACAGTATTAGAAGCTGAACTGTGTGTATATAGCCTGCTTATAATAATCCAATCTCCCTGATAAATTACATGCTGGACCAAATGAGGAAATAAAGGCATGCTGTCGAACTCTCAGCCAAACTGTAAAAATACATTTAGTTTGTACATAATGTTTGCATATATTTCAATATTCATGGATCCTGGAATGCACAATAAGGGGCAAATGTTGAGGCATATTACAGAGATTCACTTTTTTGAGGAAACACTGTGTTGGAGTATATATAGCTTAGTATTTGTATATGCAAATATAAAAATAAAAATGTCTCTGGAGTGGGACTTTACTGTAAAAACAGTGCTAGTCAAAGGAAGATAGGGATGGATTTGGACATGTCACCCTCTATGGTGCAGAACATAGATTCAAGGAATCTGGAGGGATTTCAGTGTATAAAGGGCAAAGGGCCAAGCTGGATGACCGAGCTCTCCAATCCCTCAGACGGCACTGCATCAAGAATCATCACTCTTAAGCGATATAACCACATGGGCTCAGGATTACTTTGGCACACTCATGTCAGGCACTACAATACGTAGTTACATCCATAAACGCTGCTTAAAACTGTACTGTGCCCAAAGGAAGCCCTATGTCAACAGTGTCCAGAGGCGCAGTCGACTGCTCTGGGCTCAGAGGCATCTGGGATGGACCATCACACAGTGGAAACGTGTACTGTGGTCATACCAATCAGTTCAGTTGTTTTTTAGAAGGAATGGACGCCATGTGCTCCAGACCAAAGATGAAAAGGACCATCCAGACTGTTACCATCAACAAGTCCAAAAGCCAGGCAAAAGGGTCTGAGTGCTGGACTGGCCTGCCTGCAGTCCCAACCTGTCCCTGATGGCCCCATTAAGGGGCGTTTTGAAATGCAGATTGTGTCAACAAAGACGCAGGACTGTTGTTCACCTTAAGACTTGTTTGCAGGAAGAATGGGACAAAATGACGCCTGACACATTTCATCACTTGGTGTCCTCAGTCCCTAAACGCCTTTTGTTGTAAAAAGGAACGGCAACATCACACAGTGGTAAACGCTTTACTGTGCCAACTTTTTTTGGAATGTGTTGCAGGGATCAGAATTGAAGGGAGTGTTTATTTTGAACAAAGAATAAAATTGATGTTCAAATTATCAAAATAATGTGCAGCTGTATTGTTTTCAATGTTATAGAGGACACAGATGATTTACACATCTCTAATTTCAATTTTAATTTTACATACTGTCCCATACTTTTTCTTATTTGGGGTTATATTTGATCTTACTCTCTCATCACTGATTTTAAATGTTAGTAAATCTCCTCCCTTCATATTTTGAGCAACCTTTTAAACTTTACCTTGTCATGCTGGGGGAGAAATGCAGAAATGCACCACAACTGTGGTAAAGGTGTGCCCTTGTTGCAGTAGGGTGTGACTGTTAAGTGCTGCCAATGCACTGTCACCAACAAAATTTTAAGTTTCATAAGGTTAGAATTTATTGCAGGGTCACTGCATAGAACCGATATAAATTGTACAGGGGTTGCTATTTTTTTGGGTCAACACAAGTTACACCAAAAAACAAAAAGTCAGCAACCAAATACTGGAAAAATGGCATAGACTTGGCAGGAAGTAATGTATTTGCAAATGGAGTAAATTCCACATTGCACAAGGTGAACGCCAGCCAGTGGGTCTGTGAGTGTGTCAACTTGCCGTTGTTAGCCGGCAGCCTAGCTGGCCCTTCATCTCCTTGAATGTAACTAGCAGCCAGCAAGACAGGACATTTGCTCCCCTGCCCAATGAAAGCACTGGTGTCAGGCTGAGTCACTGATACCAAAGAATCAGGTTTCAGGTGGACCAGCTCAGTCTGTCAACAGAACTGACCAGGGGCACAAATTGTCACGACCCCTGTGTCCCAGTGGGCCACACCGCAGACGGCGCTGAGCAGTAGACAGCAGGGTTGTACTTGGAATCATCAACCAAAATTCCTGGCACAGCCTTGCAGTGCACTGTCGGCTTGGATCCAGTGTTTGTTTCTGAGGCAAAGGTTACTACTTTTTATCGTGTTTGTCTCACTTTAATATGACAATAAAAAAAGAGTAAATAAAGCAGTTTATCTTAATCAATCATCGGATCGCCACAGTTGAAGAGATATGATTAAGCAGAAAATGTGAGAAGAGACCTGAAGAGGCAGCCAGTGTGAATGTAACCAAAAGGGCAAATTGTAGACCCGCTTTCCTATTCTTCTTCAAGTAGGTACTTTTCATTTCTCATCCCAAGTCTCCCTCCCTTTTCACTTTAAAGCTTCAAAAGCACTTTTTTCCTCTGAAGAAGATATGGAAAAAAAACTAGATCTTTTCTGACTGATGTACAAAAGCAATACAGCCTGGGTCTAGTACCTGTTCATTACAGAACACAAAACCTCTTGCTCTCATTCCAAGAGCACCTTGTAATGCGAAACGACTGATAACCTATTCTACAGCCTGGGTGCAATATAATGGTGCACACATCATCCACTCCATCCTCAATAAATACCAGGCCAGTTCCTAATATTTTCCATTTGTACATGTAAGTACAAAGGGGGCACTAACCTCATATTAAACCAGCTCTATTGTAATCACACTCTGCTTTTTCCCTCTATAAACTGTGAAGTCCTTCTCCATTCGCTTTGCAGGTATCAAACAAAACAGAAGATCAGTCACATACTCAACCAGTGATATCAGTTGGGCTGGGTGGAAAGATGGTTCTATGTTGTTGTTAGTAATGTATCGATGTAATGCAATTGATCGCATTTTATCAAATCCAAAGTGAGCAAAATCTGCTTATCAAATGGGGTTCAGCTTTGAAAACTCAAATTAAAAACAAGACTAATACTCTTTTTACACATGGCATTTTGATGTGACTTGTGCAATCAGATTATGATCAAGGGTAAACGAAAACCCTTCAGTGTGACCACGTTCTTAAAGGTGGGGGCAGAAAAACAGTGCTGGTACAATGGTGATATGGAGAACGCTTATCAATCAGGTGTAAAAGCAAAGACCAATGAGCTATCTGATAGGGCTGGGCAATAAATCAAATTTTATTTGCACTTATTATTTTGGCTTCCAGCTTTTATGAAAACAAGATAAAATGATTATTGTGCCGCATTCCATTTCACAATAATGTTCGTTTTGTCTTTTATTAAAAATCCACCCATTTCCTTTACAGCAGTGGAGTTTTGCCCCTATCTAAAAGCACAAACTCCCTTTCAGCCAAGCTGTGCCATGTTCAGTTCAGCCAAACATTCTATACAACAACCGGATTCACTTTGTTAGCATCCTGTCACACAAAAAGGCACTTTGATTACAAAAGAAGAAGAACCACAAGAAGCGACAAAAATTACAATGGCGATTCTTCAGGTTACAAACATACACATACAGCAACACATGATAACTCAGTGACGCTATTGTTAACAACCAACAGAAGCCCCAGTTTCTCCAAAGGAACTTTCTTTTTGCAGTGAAGAATATCATTCGCTAGGAAAATACCACGAAATATTTTACACGTGGCATTTTTGAAGCCCTGCTGCCGACTGTCGAGCTTTGACGGCAGTGGGCTAATTTGTTTAATTTTCCCTGGGCTTTGGCCCTGTTGTAGAAATCCATATCACGTTATGCTCAAGTGACCTTTACCCCAGGAAAAATACGTGAACTTTAGTTCCCGGGAACAAAACGTACCAGGAACCTTCTGGTGGAAATAAACCAATAGCAGACTGGCTTAAATGTTCCAAAGTCAACAAATCAACTGTAAAATAGAATATTCATTTGCAGTTACTCTAAACAGAGGGGAGAGTAACAAGTCTGCTGCTATATCATCAGTTCAACCAGTTGAATAAAGAACTTCTGCTATTTTTACTAATTTTAGAGGGACGAGTGCTCGACCTGCTGGTGTCACATCTGGGATATATTTATTTGTTTTTCACTGAATGGTTTTTGCAAATGCAGGACAGTCCCCAAGTGAGGACCAAACAACATATTCCTTCACAACAAAAGGAAAAATAAGTCAGACCAGTGTTACAGTTTTTCTCAAATGCTAAAACACAAAAGCCAATCCTCTAAACCAAATGACCAGTTGTCTAAACACATTTACTAAACCTAGCCATCATTTTCCAATATCATAAACACATTTCACATGAAGACACAATTCACAAAACACAATCCTCCGTTCTCATAAATCTTAACACATTTTTTTGTGCTAAAACACAAGTTGCAAAAGAACTCTGCTCATATTCTCAAATGAAAGCTCATGTGGTGCAAAATGCTTGCCACAGTCAGCAATATTTGAACACAGTGAACACACCTGGCGTCATTCATTACACACAACGACTCCAAATTGAAGACACTTGTTGCTAATGCTGTGACCACATGTACAAAAGCAAGTTCAGAGTGCACAGTTTGCTGAAGATTCCAAACAAACACAAAGGATGAAGGCAGTGTCAGGGGAAGAGGAATTCGAGTCAGAGGAGGGAGAAGAGCTGGCCATGGAAGAAGAGGAGCAGGCCAACGAGGAAGAGGAGTTCAAATCAGAGGAGGAAGAGGAGCAGGCCAACAAGGAAGAGGAGTTCAAATCAGAGGAGGAAGAGGAGCAGGCCAACAAGGGAGAGGAGAAGGTCCAGGAGGGAGAGCAAGACAACCTCGCACCATCATTACGGACGAGATGCGAGCAACAGTCATTGACCATGTCATTGTCCATGGCATGACAATGGCTGAAGCAGGACTACGAGTCCGTCCAAACCTGAGTAGGTTCACCGTGGCCACCATTATCAGGGCATTCAGACAACACAACAGGTATTGTACTCTATTGCTTTCTTTGTCACAATAAATTTTAACAAGCCTGTGAAAGTAGTCTATTGGTTTCAAATCAGTTGTTACTGTATTGTAAAACTGACAACACATGTTTCTTTCTTTAGAGTTGAAAGAATGCCACATAGAGGTGGGAGGGTTGCCATATTTACAGCGGCACAAGAAACCCGCATTGTGGATATGGTTCGTGAGAACAACCTCATCAGACTCCGGGAGATCAGAGACAAAGTCATTGCCGATAATGTCAACTTTGAGAGCATTGATGATGTCAGCTTGGCCACAATAGACCGAGTCCTCCGGTGCCAAAAGATGCGGATGAAACAGGTCTATAGGGTTCCCTTTGAGCGCAACTCTGCGCGACACGACCTACGTTACGAGTATGTGCAAGTAAGTATACATCCATGTTCACAGTACAGTTAGTGGACATACTGTGTTGCTCAGTGGCCTACATTACTTCTGGACAATACTGTGCTACCTGATTGACTGTTGTTCTGAACACCTGTGCACTTTCACATTTTCACAGA
>NW_018127961.1:1684027-1689897 GCF_001952655.1 Monopterus albus
CACCTTCCTAGAGGAGCTAAAAGACATCCTCCTGGACCGCCAACAACACCATCCTGGGCCCGCACATCAAATTTATGTGATCATTTGGGACAATGTACGCTTCCACAAAACAAACCAAATCAGAGAGTGGTTCACCACCAACAGTAACCACTTTTTAAACGTCTGTCTGCCACCCTACTCCCCTTTCCTGAACCCTATAGAGGAGTTCTTCTCATCATGGAGATGGAAGGTTTATGACAGACAACTATACACTAGAGAGAACCTCCTAAGGGCAATGGAGCTGGCCTGTGTTGACATCCCAGTGGAGGCCTTCCAAGGATGGATTCGCCATTCCAGGGCGTTTTTCCCGCGGTGCCTGGCAAGAGACAATATAGCCTGCGATGTGGATGAGGTGATGTGGCCCGATGCAGCTCAGCGACATGATGCCGCACAGTGATTGTGGTGTGTGTGTGTGGTGTGAATAAAGTAAATAAAAAAACTTCACACCCTGATCATGTTTTCAAGAGTACTGTTGTGTGCAATAGATTCTGTTTTTGCATTGAGTTGTGTTACAGTAGTGTACATGCAGAATTTACTATAGATTTATACTCTTCATATGAAACTCTCAAATCTAAATGCCTAATCCTCTGCAGAGATCTAAGAACATCCATTACTGTAAAGTTTCAAAAATATGCATTGGCAGTTATGAAACAAAGAACCTTCTCACAAATTGAGCATTGTGTTTTCAATTGTTTTGCTGTAGTGTGTAATGATGTGTATAGTGTTTACATTTTTGAAAGCTTCGAGCTGCTCTTTTGGTGTGAAAGTTTGAGTTTTGAAGTGAGAAGGTGTGGTTGTGTTTATGTAGCTTTAGAAAAGGGTGTTGTGTTTAGACATTGGGGAACATGGAGGAAACGTTTGTGAAATGTGTTTTAGCATTTGAGAAAAACTGTAATAAATGTCACAGTGCAAGTGACATCAAGTGATATCTTGTCTTCATTACCCACCAAACACATTTAAAAAGATTCAAAAAGAGATTTGAAATGATACAGAACTGAATTCAGATTTGATAAAATGATATGAAAGGTAGGTAGATAGGACTTTATTGATCCCACAATTGGGAAATTCCTGTGTTCCAGAAACCCCAATTCCTACTCACCACCTAGCTCAAAGCAAAGAGTTGGATAAATTGATGGTGGTAGCAGATGAAAAGTCAGAGGACAACCAAAGTCAACAGACTTCATCCTCTGGGGATCAGAGCTGTCACTGACAATTTCCATGATAATTCTAATCCAATACCTATACTTACAGTAAGTAGTACCAACTGACAGATCAAGACTGCCATCCCTACAGCTACACGGAAAAAAAGCACCATCAGATATACGCTGGTGCCCTTGGAACATTTGACAAGGAGGAGGACTACAGTCCTGCTCTTTCCTTTCTTCAAACAGAATAACTCAGAATCAAAGTCCAAATTTAGAGCTTACATCTTCATCAGGTATCAAATTGGAACAATGAACCAGAAACTACTTTATATAAATTCTTAAACATCATACATCCTGTAGGACAGGGGGTGGGGGTCAATGACTAAATATAATATAATATAATATAATATAATATAAATCATGTTCGAGAACCACAGCTATAGCATAATCAGCTTACATCATTCAGTAATCAGCTTGTGATATGAGTCACATGCACTGACACTGATTTTCCCACTATACCGTCATCTTGGGGACAAAAAAGTAGTACAAGGAGTACAATGCTTTTGCAAAATAAAAATAAATAAAAATCTTAATCTGCAGTCATGTCACTAGAATGGCTAGTAATTATATAAACATTCAGCTGAACTCTGTACATCTGAGTGTCAGTCTGCATAACATTCACACCATGCGTTAACCTAGAAATGAAATAAGTAGCAGAAATAGGATTCAATATGTATCTAGCATATAACATCTATAGCACATTTTTGCACACCATATTTTTCACAACTTGCTCAAAATACTTGAAGTCTGAGTTTAAAATTCTTAATAAAACTTGACAAGTTAAAAATCTTTGTACAATATTAAAGACTAACGGCAACATTTTTACATCTGGCAATAAAATGACATGCTCACCTGACGAGCTGTGACAAGGTCACCTGATTTGTGTCCACACAAGCAGTCATACAAAATTTGGCAAAAAATAATATAAAAAAAAAAATGTGTAAACTTTTGGATTAATTCAGGAATCTTCCCCAGACATTCGACGGTGCATATCTTAGTTAGTAGGGGTATACTGGTTCACCAAACCCATAGTTTGGTCAGACCTTGTTTTCTTCAGTCACAGCTCAGCTTAAAAATTCATTGTTTGTTTGCTTGTTTGGTTTGGTTTGGGGAAGATAAGAAAAAAAATTGAGGGTTTCATTAGGTCACACTAAATAAATAAATAAATAAATAGAACTGTTACATTACTCCTGTAGTAAACTGAAGCAAAATTAACTGATGATCTGTAGAATTACAGTTCACAACTACAACAACATACATAACACTGAGTGGACACAATAACAAGTATCCTCCTCACTGTAGCCTAATACAACTTTTTGAAGCATTTGGATTTTTCTGATTTTAATTCTTTTCTATGTTTTTAGCCACACCTTAGCCTTTTTGCAACCAAGTTCTTCACAAAAGGTCAGCCAGTAATAGTTCACTGCTGCTGTCTCAGTGTTTAATGGTTATACAGATACAAACACATGACGGGTATGCACGTGGACAGAGCGGGTCTGAAACTACCTTAGATAGTGGAGCATGACAGACATGAGGGAGATGAGGGCACACAGACCGTGCCATCTGATCAATCATCTAAACCTCATGCCATCTAAACGGTCTGCTATTAGCTATTAGCATAACAAGCTCACTATGGTTAATACATACCTGTGGTGGATGGCAGACTGTGGGCAAAGCTGAAATTTCAAGTTTAATGCTCGTTTAGCAGGTGCTTTGATAAACAACTTAATGACTTTTTGCTCACATAGCTTTTAATGCACATACAGAACTGAACATAGGTGTTGTTAATTTGTTTGTTTCACTTCAATCTCACTCCAGCGTCTCAGCTGTTGCCCCCTCTGCCTGTGTGGAGGAGCCGAGCCCCGCCCTCAGTCAAATTCCAACACAAAGAGAAGTCACCAACTAGTCTAATATTTACAAAATATAAAGCTTGCTATTAATTAGTAACAAAAACTAAAGAGGATCAACATCAAGCCCTAACTGCCACCATGGTTACTTAAGTTGTGAAGGAGATATGATATATAGGGCTGAAAAGAAAAAAAAAAAGTCCAGTAGTGATTCTTAAAAATCCCAAAATCTTTGCATTTTCTGATTATTGATCATTTCTATTTGAAAGCTCCAGTATGAATTCTTAAAATGCTGAGGTCAATATTGTGTGGTGTCTTCTCTCAGTGAACAAATATCTGTTACAGAAGTTACTTGTTGCTGCATGATGTGTAAAATGTTTACTTTGTCAAAACAGAGTTATGACATTGTGCACAAAAAGGTTATTTTAAATGAAAAAGTAACAAAGATGATAGTTGGATATATTAGCCAAGCTGAGTCACGACTAGGGTTGGAAGGACCACTGTGACTCAGAATCACTAGCTGACTAGATGGCATCTATGAAGGGGGGGGAGCTGAAAAACTAACTGTACACTGATCTGAGCTCCCGGTTTGCTATGCTGAAGAGAGGCCATGGACGTTAAGGGAACGGTGTGTGCGGATTCTACTTTATTCATCCTGTTCCTGCTGGAGAGCTAATGCTAGCTAACAGCTATCAGCAGATATGAGCCTGAAGTCCCGTCAACACAAACGGTGCAGAAGAATCGGTTCATTGCCAGCCTGTGCTCACACTGAACAATGAACTCAGTAGCAGATGTGTTAGCTAAGTACAGACAGTCCATGTGTAGCTGTTTGGCATAGCATTTATTCCTTAAATCACAATAATGATGACACCCTTTGAAGTGGTACTGGGGTTTTATTGTTGTTCAACTGTCTTGCCCTAAAATTATACAGTGGCATCATGTTCATTTTATATTTACCAAGGAAAATAAATCTTTGCATTTGTTGAACATAGAAGAAATTTAAATTCAGAAGATAACTTCTAAGAAAACTTCCTACGAGCCATTAGTCATAGAGCTGGAGCTATAAGCAAAGGATGACAGGTGGATCACGCCTTCTCCTTGCCAGACCTTTCTCTGAGGGAGGTCCAGCTCACTAGCTCACTAGCAAGCATCCTGCAGTGCATCACACAGAGACATGCGTGCTAATGAAGCTGGGTTTTTTTTTTTTTTCTCCGTGCATGATTAACACAGCACAAACTCAAAGGATATTTACAGCAAACAAAGGCCTATGCACGGATCTTGTTTCTTGATCTGAGTTCAGCCTTCAACACAATGAGGACACATCTTGCTGCAAAAGCTATGGAACATAGTGTGACTGTGGGGCCGGTTCACTGGATTAGACTTAACTGATCATCCACAGAAAGTTTGTTTCAGTGCTGTTAAATAAAATTATAACTGACACTGGAGCACCCCAGGAATGTGTTTTATCACCATTACTTTTTTCTGTGTATATTGATATGTAGATACAGGACAGTGGTGTCAAAACACATATGCAACTGAATTCAATTTACTTTTATCATGCACTATGGTGTAATACTCGCTCTTTGCCTCCCCACAACACAATTTCTACTTTCAAATCAGGCTGTGGAAATGGTTGATTGAATGTAGGTGGGAGTCTATACTTAATTTTTGTAGTTGTTTTATTGTTTTGAATGATTTTTACACATTTTATTGATATGATTGATGGATTATATTGTTTTAATGACACGTTACTTTGTCTTTCTGTGACATGTGTCTTCAGTGTGTGCTTGTGTTGCAGGGAGCCAAAGACAAGTTTCCACCATAGTGCATGATAAAAGTAAATTGAATTCAGTTGCATATTTAAAAGGTAGGGTTGGTCATTCTTTTCAGAAGCATTTTTTGTTACATATATTGAAATTCTATTTTTATCCTGATGACAATGATAAACTGACAACATAAAGAAACAAATCCACCAGCTCTGGCAGAAGCAGGGCTGAAAAAAGCCTGATCAAAACCACTGGATAGCCAACCTGCCTGTCGACCTATGTCCTGTTCGCACACAGTGCCCTTGCACGAGCCAAGAGTCTCCCAGAAGGCCAGGCAGACAGGAGTTTTACTGCTCTGTTTTGATAGCTAAAGCTAGAGAGCTATGGCAGAGAAGGTCCCCACAGCAGCTTTTGTTCACAAACGGAGACTGTTGTTACAGGTGGTGGTGGTGGTGGTGTTGTTGTTGCTGCTACCTACATGCACTAGGCCAGTGGTCCGTTCAACGCTTGGCCATTTTACTGCCCCGGCTTCCTCCCACAGTCCAAAGACATGCAGCTTAGGTTGATTGGTGTCTCTAAATTGCCCATAGGAGTGTGTGTGGTTGTTCGTCTATGTGTTAGCCCTGCGATGGATTGGCGACCTGTCCAGGGTGTACCCCACCGTCGCCCGATTGCCGGCTGGGATTGACTCCAACCTCCCCCCGTGACCCCGTTCAGGGACTAAGCGGTAGAAAATCAATGAATGTTTTGTATATGTGCACACGTTCAAATACAGTAAGAAAGTGTTCAAACATATTGTAATGACCCCTGGCGTGGAGGAGAGAGACTAGCTATACTGGAGCAGCTAAACTAGCTAGCAGGGCGCCAGCACCCATGCCGATCTCAGTTAGTGACTACTCCAGGTCCCATACACCACACGACTCTGGATAGCGCTTGGGCGTGTCCTTTACAATGACCACAATGCAGCACTGACTTCTCGGTCGGTCAGAAGTCAGAACAAATCAGATCAAGAC
>NW_018127961.1:1691783-1704293 GCF_001952655.1 Monopterus albus
ACAGTGACAACAGAGAACAAAACGGGCTGAAAAGTGACACCATGGTGTCAAAAGGGTGGGATTTCATCAGTTGTCTACTTTCAAAACTGAGCTTCCTCTTGCTGGTGTTTCCAAGATCACCAGCCCTACCTTTAACCACCTATGGGCCAGCTGCCTAATGCCAGTACTAACCTATTTTTGCTGTCAGATCTAAAAGCACAATTTCACACTTCTGATAGAAACAGACTATTAACTAGCCACATCACAAGGACACATCAGAGGAAGTGTGTGTGTGAGGCAGAGAGGGGTAATACAGACAGAACAAACAGGGTAGCACAGGGATGATATGACAGTTAGCTCTCCTGCGATCCTCCTGCGAAGGAACTGTTGTCAAGCGATGATCAGAAAAGGCTACAAACCCTCCTGTGTTTTTATTCTCCTGAATGCTTGACAACCTTTAAAATTCTTTTGCATGACCTGTGGAAAAAAAAATCCCATTTCTTCCACAAATTCAAATTTACTCTGACCAAAAAACATAAGATTCAAACTTGAGCCAGTTTCACATTTCCAATAATTAGGCAATGATAAGCTACTTCCCTTCACAAATGCAAGTGCAGACAGTAAAGCACACATACACATGGGGCTTCCCCTTCTTTACATAAGGCAGACTGTCCTGACTAAAATACTGCAATCACCATTTGAAAACTTACAATATTTCACATATAAATTAAAAAAAAGGCATGCACCCTTCTGTAATCCAGATAGATAGATATCTAACAATTTGATCTGGAACCTATTGCATCATTTGATCTCATCCTGCAAGGGAAACACTGACACACACACACACACACAGAGGATCTCACACAACTCCCAAGTCATGCAAATATCCAGTGTGCATAATGCCGTCAGGCTGATAGCAAAAGGGAGAATATGAGAACAATGAAGATGTGTAACAATAAATTTCACTCCCCATCATGCCATGTTAGGCTTTCAGACAGCAACATACAGAAACTAAAGGATTCTTGCTTGGTAAAGCTTTCAAGCCTCCTCTTTTATTTAGCAGACAGACATGAAGCTGGCAGTTTAATCCACAGCATTGCTCTCAGAATAATCATCAAATGCTACAGTGAGGCAGTGCAGGCTTGGGTCAGGCAACGGTCCCTTGGAGTACAAATAAAAAGCATGAACAATTTCTAGTTGCAGCCACGCTGGTAGGGGTTTTGAAATAAACAATATCATGGCTATTGCAAAACAAGCATCAGCTGTGGTTAGGCACAGGACTGGCCTGCATCGGTACTATATACCTGAGACCTCCTTACAGCTCATCTTACACCAAAGTCTGCTAACCTCACTGTCCAACCGTCAGCTGCTGTCTTGTTGCACCGTCTGAGATAGTGTGAGGAAATCCTATTCACACTATTCACGAGTAAAACTAGCAGTATGTACCACAACCACAAAATCCTGCAGTGTATTCAAGGAAAGTCTGGTTAAAGTAAACTTTCAAAAGGCATATGAATCTGAAAACAAGAAAGTGACATGCAGATCAAGGAGCACATTTCAATCCAAGGACAAAACTGTAGTTTAGTAAACTTTAGATGCTAAACCAAGGTCTATAGGTATAAAGTTCAGGATAATAAATAACAATGGGCTTCTACTGAAATCGGTGTATGGCACATAGCCAGTAATCTGTGCTACAGTTGCTGTATAGAAATTGGAGCAGATGTGCTCTGCGGGTAAATGAAGTAGAAATCTGTGTCAGAGAGACTTGAGCCTATTAAACCGCGGATGCTTCTTTCCGGGTTCAACCTGTGTCAGATGAAGCGGGACACCAGTGTCCTCGTTTACTCTGCTGCCATGTCCCCACCCCTCCGCCTTTGCCTGTTAGTGTTGCACTTTATAATCAACTACGTCAGATATCCAGTGTCAGAGCTGAAAATGTGGGCCCAAAATTAAGTGGTATGTTTTATCAACACAATGCTCAGGAAAGACACATAAACGCCAAGACGTGGAAGCAATGGTTTCGATAAATGACAGAGGAGCTATATCAGAATACAGCTGTATGGCAGCTCCAGTTCTTTATCACAGTAGCTTAAGTCAATACCCTGGATGTTATCATTTGTACCCATGTGTTGGAACATGCGGGGTTTGAAGTTCTTAAACTAAAAGGCAAAGACATACAGTAGTTTCTGTGAATTTGGGTGCTTGCTTGACAAAGTGTAGGTTACTACTAACCGTTAACTTGACATGTTTTAAAAGAAACTTCCTGACTGTCTATTTGTAGCAGCCCCCTGTCCTGCAGTGCGATGTGCGGAAACAAACTCACCAGGGGTCAAACTCGTGAATGATGCTCTCGAAGCGAATGACAGCAAAGAGCCTGGAGCTGAAGCCGGCCAGCCAGGCCAGGAACAGGATGGTGAAAGACAGCAGGGACTGCCAACCGGCCGGCTGTGACAGGCCGCCTGACAGACCTCCTCCTGATCCGGTGTTGGTGCCTCTTTCCGCGAGCGCCGTGCTGCGCCCGTTTCCAGAGTACGACGCTCCGGAGTTCAATGACGATTTATGTTTGTTGTCGGACACCGGGTGATGCTCCGCCATATTCTACGCCAATCCCTTCGTGGTAAGCAAGCAAGCAAGCGAAGCGAGCTATCTGGTATCACACAGGAAAGAAAAGCCCCCCTTCTTCCTTTTCTCTGCCACGCTCCACGTCCGAAACCACTTGCACCACCTTCCCTAGGCGTCCCGCACCCCCAGAACACCGGCTGTGAGTCCAATCTTTGAACCTTATGTCCCACCAGTGGCAAGACTTGCTAAATAATGCCAGGGCGACACATAGCAGCACGTTTTTGCTGCATACTGAAAGTGACACATGCGGCTAGAGCAGTTCCTCTTCCCTTCCTTGGAGCTGGAAGAAGGGGCGGGAGCAATGCTTGGAACAGGAAGGACTGTCAGCCTCTCACAACGGGACAGGTACAGCCAAGAAAGACAGCTCCTGGAGAAGCCCAATCCCACGGTAGAGTGCGCTTGACGGACAACCAAAGCGACCAATGATAAAAGAACAACCTGACCACTGATGATTTATTGGCGCCGGAGACGCGTGAAGACGATGGGTGCAGCGCAGGGGTGATGAAGTCAGACGAGCCAATGAAATTAATGAATTTCACAGAAAATGCATGAAACAGTGCCGGCACATCAAAAGCAAAGGGACAAAAATAGCGTGTGTACAATTATAACCATAACCTGCTCTGGATAGCATAGCTGGCGGTCGGTCCGCAAAGTTGTCCCATACTGTACATCTTATATCAAGCATTCATCAACCAGGTAGCACTGATTATTATTATTATCATTATTATTGTTGTTATTTCTCCTCTGCTGCTTTTATTCTTTCGCCACCTACGTGTATCATTTCATAAGAATATTATTTGCTATGGACCCGCATGAGAGTCCAAAATAAAGTTTAATTCATTCAGTATTAATATTTCCCTAACCAGAGGTCTGTCTGAGCCCATGTCTTAAAGGATGTTGTTGATTTTTTTTTATTTACATTTTCCCCAGATCCCATACAGCGACAAATCAGCAATGAACTTTGTGTACTCACCGTAATGTCTGTGAATACAGAACCTTGCTTAGCTTATTCATCTGTGCTGCAGACCTCCACTGTTGTCCAAAAACTAGCCTATTAAAAACACACCAGGGAGTCATACTGCTGCATTGTGTGACATGTTTCTTCCTTCAAAAAAGGGTTTCAAAAGCTAAGAAAGAGCCTTCAGTTTTTAGTCTCTCGTTGATAACCCACTAAAGGAAATATGACCCCATTAAAATTCGGTGGGTCACGGGCAAATCACATGACAATAATTCCAGACAATGCGAAAAAGCTTGCGAAGCAACCAAGGAGGAGGGTTCAGAAGTAATAAATTAAAAAGCTTTATGCCAATGTGGGTGAAATTTGACTGTGATACAGTGAAGCTGCTGAAGTGGCTTGCTTGGAGACGGATGGAAGGTAAAATGTCTGTGGACCAGAGAGAAAATTAGTTGCAGTCTGACTGCATTATAGACAGACTTCCAGCTTAAAAGCAATTGAGGATGCACATGCAGCATGGGTAAAAAACATGTTTCTACATTGTCATTATACATGGACATTTTCAGTATTTAGAAATATTTAGCAGTTGACACTGGAAACAACAGCTAGTAGCAGTACTAACGCTAAACAACACCATACACAAAGTTAGCTTGACAGGTGGAGAGAGATCGCCTGTGTGTGTCCAAAAGTATCAACTACCGGCGTGGGTTAAACTTTAAAGCAGAGAAGCCTCCTCTCACATATAATGATAGCAGAAAAGTAACTTTGTCATGCTGTTTGCCTGTTGCTCAAGTTAAGAGCACTGGCAAACTTATTCTGGTTATTATATTTTTAATGTAATGTGTGAAAACCCTGCTCTTCCTCAAAATCTAGCACGCACATGCTAGATGTGCTAGATTCAAGCACAAACATATTATTACAGATGACTGAAGTGTAAACAGGCAAGGCCTCACTCTTAACAAACTGTCAAAATAGGATTTAATCAGCATTAATGATCAGACACACAGAATCATGCAAAGCTATTCTGTTCTCTAGTTCTGCGCTCTGCACTGTCTGGCTTTCCTTCATGGGATATATACTGAACATCTTCCATTTATCACCTTTGCAATTCCTGCAGTTTTAGACACAAGATCTACTTTTCACATTGATATCTTCTTGATCTCTCTTATTCATTTTAGGTTGTTTTGCTTCATTCCTGCACACATCTCACTGATGCCATCGCTTGTAATCCCTTCTGTAAATCCCCATAGAAAGAGTCAGTAATGAGTGAGGCTTTATGCCAACATCAAGCCTTAACTGAAGCCACCCACTAAAAATGCAGGATTTAATTTTCAACCCACCATAAGGTTCATGTTGGGTCAGAATGATGGGCTGCTTTATGTAAAACTGGGTTATTTAGTGTTGGAAAAGCAGCAGAGGAAATATACTGCCTCAGATTTGTAGTATTATAGTTGTATTTAAACGTGGCTTTTACCAGTTTTGCATCAATGTATGGTCAACACATTCATATGATTTTGAAACTGTAGTGTCATCTTTTACTGAGCTAGATGAAGTACACCATAAATGATTTATGTGCCAACATTAGGCCCTGGTAGAAATGAATCTTAATACAGACATTGTTGCAACTTACAAGTTCGTGCTTTTGTGAAAAACCACATTTGGTACCACTTTCTGATAAGTCACCCTATATATAGGGTTTATAAGTTGTAAATGATCATTCTTTTAATGTTAATAAATCATTTACTAATGCTAAATAGAACAATAATAGACTAAATCATTAACTAAATCATCAACTCCAGACATTTTGTATTGCACTTCCATTAAGTTGGGGGATTCCCAAGTGACAAAAGAAAGGTTGAAATCAAAACAGCAGGATCAGGCTCCAAAAACACTGCATCCCCCATTACCCCAAATAGATCATGATAGTATCTTTCATCAGACAAGCTCTTTCCATAGCCACAGAATGCTATTCTCACAGACTGAGCACTATTCAGGAGAAACAAATTGAACATTATGTGGGGAAATCAGTTGACTGGCCTTTTAATGAGAACAACTTTTGGGCTGCCAAGTTGTTGCCAGCTTCATCAGACTCTGGCCTCCTGTGTGCACTGGGATAGTTACAGTTCACTGTGAAGCAGTGGGAATCAGGATCAGCTGTGGATGAATTAAGATAGCTTGATACGGCACACCACTCAGTCTTGCTGATAATTTGTGAGCAAGAATGGAGGGTGGGACCATCAGTGGAAATACTAATATGGACCAAAAGAATGAGATCTGTAAGGCTAGATGGGCTCACTCATGAATAAAAGATTAGACACTCAGACATCCACATGGAACTTACAGCATTGGAAGTCAGCTGAGGTGCTTCCTGGATAGTTCCCTGTGGAATTGTTCATGTTCAAATGGAGGATGATCCAGAAAAAACTGAAGGTATTATGCATCCCATATGACCTAGGAACTGGGCTACCTCTCTAAGCAGGTGCCACTACGACCTAGAGTCTAGGTCCTAGACTAACTCCCACTAAGTAGTGGGAAATGGACAGATAAATTTAAGATTGTGGCTGGTATGTACTTCCAGCATGACACTTGAGTTATCTTTTTAACTCTTACCCAGCGACTCCTATGGATAATTTGACTTCTGATGAGTATAATATAATATCAGCGTTGGGGGGTAGTGAACTACATGTATTGTAAACTAGTACTTTAACTACTTTTTGCAGTAGCTTGAAGGTCGTCAGCTATGCTGATTCATATTTATATAGTGATTCAAGTAGTTCAATTACTTTTTAGCCATTTTTGTGTAAACTAATGAAACTCCAAACAATTTGGGCCATAAAAGGAAAGAAATGATTATTTATTTTTATTTTAGAATGCTGCATGTGGCAAGGACATTTTCAGTGCCAAATGAAACCACCTGTTGGATAAGAACTTTGAGGAACAGCTCATGTGTTGTATAAACAAGACAGTCTGCTCTGACAAGTGAAAAGACAGGCCCATTATTTAGGCCAAGCTGTTCACACTGTCTAAAAAGGTGCAAGTCGAAGATTGTTTTAGTAAAGCTTGTAGACGTCAGATGCTACAAAACTGACAAGTATTCCGTCACCACACATGCACCGAGGCAAGCAGTGTGTTTTGGTGGAGGAATGAGCCAACAGATCTACAGTACTCTATTTGCCTACCAGGAAACAGCTGCGCTGGCCCATAAAACAAATCTTTATTCCAAAGCAGTTTGGGGAATCTGAAACCATTAGATCTATATGTTTTGAATACAAGTAGACAGATACAGAGGTTATGCTAAAACCCATCCTCACACAAAGAAACAAAGAGATGGATAGTCTGGAGATGCAAGAGAGTTTGATCATTCTGAAGGAAAGGAAGGGCTTTCTGAACAAAAAGAAATGTTTAAAGACCATAATGAGGTTCATCTCTGTGCCATCCAGAGAAGGATCAGCTGGGACTGAATAAAGACTTGACCCTGAGAGCAATGTGACTGCAACGTGCACATCAAGCTAATATTCCAAGGTTTTAGTGAAAATTAACCCAGAGAATCTAAACACTTGTATTTATGTCATGTATATATATTTCTGTTTCTGAACTGTTGTAAATGTTTAAATTATTCATTTGCTAACTTTTTTTTGATACACTTTCAAAATCTTTCACGAGAACAGTGAGAAGAAAACAAAGATTTTTCACAGGGACAGATAAGTTTCCAGTTTCATTTCCCAGTTCTGCTTTAGTTTAGCTAATTTCACAGTTTCTGTTGACAAGGTTGATCATGATATTCAAATTGAAAAACAGATTCTGCTGGTCAGTCATGCTCTGTTTTTCATAGTTTTTCTTCCTTCCTAAAGGCCTGTAAACTAGTTTTGCAATCACCTGCTTACTAGGAATGTTGCCGTTGAAAAGGTGAAATTTTTTGTAAAATTTTCTGTAATCATATTGTACTCTTCTCACCAATTTGTAGCATGACTTGAAAAAAGGCGATGTCACGTGTTTCAGTGTGCCAAGCAGGATTTAGCAATATTTGAATGAAAATCTGATGACAGTTGCTGAGTTGTTTGTTAACTCTCAGTCTAACTGGATCAAAGTGCACTCACATTATTTCACCAAAGTAGATTTTTGAGTGTTATAAATATGAAGCACAACAAACAATAGCATCTGTTTTTAAAGTTTAACTATGTTTCTTTAATATTCATTAATTAGTGTTTGACATAGAGTTTCCTTTCTCAGGGGCTTTTCAGGAAACACGTCTCTATGTTTGCATTGTAAATTTTAATCTGTTGGAGAAAAAAAAAATTTAACTGCATCAGCAGCTCAATGGGGTCAGTCCTGGCACCATCGCTTTTTAAATGTATACAATTTCTCATTTGGCAACCTGTTAAAGGAACATTTCTTTCTTTCTCCCTCTTTGCTTCTTTCTTTTTTCTTTCTTGCTAAATAAAGACTTCTGTAATTGTAGTGGGTCTATAAACCAGACAGAGGGCATATCTTCATGTTCAGGTTTACAGTGAGTCAGGAACCTCTGTTATTTTTGACTCTAACCTTAACTTTAAGACTTAGTAATGTATGTAACTGAGGCAGCCTTTTACATATCTCTGTCTTGGGTTTATGTCTATGGGCTGCATGTGGACTCTTTACCCATCTTTTTGCAACATCTCATACTCCAAACTCAGCTCTATGGATGATATGCAACCTTGAATAGTTGAAGATGTTCATATACTTTTGGCACTAATATAAAATCTTACTACACATTTCCTGTCTTCATATCTTTACACTGAAAGAGAATACTAAAAATAAAGACATAAAAGTTGTAGTCCAAACACTGTAAAGGTGGTATAGCTTGAGGACGCAACTCAGTATTCCCTCTACACTCATTTTGCCTAATGTGGTGCATGTGAAAATAACATCGGTTGTAAGATCAGTTTCATTTTTCACTTGAGTTATTTGAGAAATCTTATTGTTCTAGAAACATCATGCAGGGCTGAGCTTTTACCACTCAGTGTTTAAACAGTTCATATAGTATTAGTTACATGGGACCCCAAAACATGATTCACAGGCCAGCACAACATGTAGCCTCACTTGTGGTAGCCCCATATAAAAGAATAACATGCTTAAAAAAGCATACAATAATTTATCCTTCAACTAATCTTACATTACATGTTTTAAATATTAAAGTAGATAATGAAGTCATGACCTTTGTGGCTAATAAGACTAACATTAATTTTTCACATTTCTGCACAGTGCACACAGAGTCGCTGCAGAATCAGCAGCTATCTTACTATCAAACGACAGGAAGCAGTTTGTGGTCAGCTGTATCTCTGCTGCTAGCACAGCGGCAAACCATAGATGTGTATGCTTAAGTGAAGGTGTGATAAAGGTTCATAGTTTCAATTCCGACATCACACCCTCTAGAGACACAGCAGTTTTGGTTAGCTTTTAGCTTCCACACATACTGCTCTACATGTTTTCATTGATTCTGTAGGCATTCAGAGGTGGTTAATGTGCTAATAACTACACTAAATGTTATGTTTGAGTGTAGAAAAATACAAAATGTAAGGAATAAGATGCATTTGGCTACATATGTTATTCCTTTGATATAAAACTATAAAATAAAATGCATAAATAAATAATAATAATAATGCATCTTACCATTTTCTGACACAGTTTCACATGTATGTAATGACATCAGAATAATATTTATATATAGGAGAATGTGAGGGACTAAGAAGACTTGCTCCCTAGAAGGGCAGTAATATGCTATACAGGGTTTACTATTTGCAGTGCCATTTTCACCTGATAGTGACTAAATCTCATAGCAGATATGTGAAAATGTCCATGTGCACATTATACCTGTATTCTAGTTTGCAGGATATATATTTTGAGAAATAGTTTTTGGTAAAATGCTTTCTAAAGTGAAACTGCTTGTAAATCTGGACAAAGCATCAGTTGAGGTGCTATGAAGTTTTTTTTTTTTTTTTTCAAATATTTTTGGTCCAGAAAGCACAAGGAATGTGTGAATAATAACAAGGTAGAGACTACACCTCTGCAGTGAAGGTAAAAATCAGAGTCTTGTGTGTAGAAGGATTATAATTAAGGCTTACTTGCTTTTGGAAGAAGCTGAGTTGGGAAAAAGTACACAGGCTGTTACAGCCTCACACTAAGACATTTAAATCTCCTGATTTGTTTATCACACACATAATGTCTGTGCTGTTTTTGTCTGTGAACATTTATTGTTCCACCCACACACAGTTGTTGGACAGAATGCAAATGCACACTTTGGTGTAAATGGGCTTCATGGCCAGTGTTGCTTAAATCCCCTCCGCTTTGAGAGAATCATTTACTGTCTTTAGCTTTGCAATATAATTTAGCAGATAATGCAAAAAAAATTTATATTAAGGCCAGATTTGTTTCTCGTGATCTTAACCCAATTTTATAATCTAACCAGTATTTGTGTTTATAGGACAAAGTCAGCCGTACTAGCTATATTAATCCATTTGATTAAAAAAAAAAGATTTTAATAAGGAAAGACCAAATAAGAGTGGAAAATTATGTTTATTTAAGTTGAACACAGAAGGATGATTTAGCAATTAGACCCCGCTGTTGAGTGCTTCTTCAAACTAGAAGCCTGGAGCAGGTAGGAGATAGGAAGAATGCCCTGGGGTATAGATGCTGGTGGTGGTGGAGAAGCCTAAGGATGGACCCTGAAATGTCTGGATTGCCCTGTAAGACTGAATGGAGGTGGGTTGTGTGATGTAGGTCTGAAAGGCAGAATGCAGAAACAGACTGATATTTAAAATACGTGATCCATAAGCTGATTGGTTCAAGAAGTGCGTGGAAGGCAACAACTGGGCAGAAGTAGTATGACAGAAAATGAGTGAGCAAAATTTTGACAGCGTGGGGAAAAAGGGAGGAGGAGGCAGAAATCAGATTTCCCGATAAGAGGTGAGAATCATCTTTTTTGAACTTTTGCCTAAGCTTCTTTTGACTGACAAGTTGCCAACTCAGAACGAAAATCCACACTGGCTAAATTTGAACACACTCTGTTGGGCCACTGTCTGTGATTTTTCAGTTTATTTATCTCAGTTTTCTGTTCACTGATTACTCCATGTTCATTGCCTTAGCAGAAAGGTGGCTCCTGTAACTTAAGGCTATTGGATATACCACAAAGCAATATGCATTCACCTGTACCATGTAATTTTAACAAAGATTCAGAATTCAGTGGAAAGAAATGACATCATAATTGACAACAGTGGCCTGTCTATTGAAGATGCACACATTTTAAGGTGAGACTAAAGTGATTTTTACCTAGCAGTGGTTTAACAGTTTGTTCCTTTGTTGTTGCTTTATAGTTTAAGTGACTTGGAAGTATCCACAGGTTACTATTATAAGCTGTTAATCCACAAATACTATAATTGATTGATATACTGCCAAGGGAGAGAGGAGACAGAGGAGAGGGAGAAACTCTGGCTGTGACAGCAGAGACTGATGGAGGGTAAACAGTCATGATTTAAAGAAAAAGATGCAGGAGGAACACTGACTCTGAACAAGCCCAGTACTCAGCTCATAGAGGGACATGTAGGCTACAAACTCTGAGAGGAGGAACTCTGTTCAAGTCTATCTTATATTTTAGTTTAAGTTTAAACAAGACTGGAACCCATTAAAAAATAAGTGACAGATGTATACAGTATAGGGACAAACACTAACAACTATATTAATGTATTGCTTTATGCTGGTTACAGGCCTAATGTTTGTAGACTCAGCAGTGAAAAGAAACACAAAATGATTTTCCATTTATATAAGATATATACAGGTTTTACCTCCTTTATTTCACTACAGCAACTCTGCACCGACAAATTAAATAATGAATATGTGGTTTAGCTTAAATATGCTCCTGTTGGGCATATTAAGTTGGTGGTGAAAAAAATACATTCAGAAGGGTCTTATCTGTAATAAACCATGACATAATTCTCTCCTTTCCATGGCAGTACATTAGCTGCTTTCAACTGTAAAACATATCCACATCAGTATTGATCCCTACTTTCCCAGAACTAGCCTGGCATGCATGCTGTTTGTGTAAAGTTGCTGACACCTGCTGGCGATTTATTAGTACTACTGTCTAACAAAAACATTGGCACCAGATCAGCTTTAATTATCAGGGCGAACTGGCAACAAAAAAGCAGCCCGGGAATTTGCTGTCATGTGGTTCCATCTTGATTTGTCAAACTGAAACTGTCACAACAATTTAATTTATCAGTGAATCATTAAAAAGAGATCAGCTATTTTTGTACAGTTTGTGTTAGTCTAATATGTAAAATGATGGGCCTGATTTTCCATGAGTTTCCTGCCAATATGTGTGTGTGCAGAAAGCAAAAGTGTCAGGGGACAGGCTGTGGACTTTGTTCTGGATGAGATACCCTGTCTGGGTAAGGACTTGTGATGAAATCAGTGAGTATCATCAAAGAGCATCATCATATGTAATTTAAAAACTGTCACATAACAACATCAACAATGCATTCTGTTCATTATTAGACTCAGTTGGCTTCTCTCAAACTGTAAATAAACCTACTCACTGTTTTAATCACACTCTTGATCTTGTTCTGACATATGGCATCGAAACTGAACACTTAATAGTTTTTCCCCATAACCCTCTTCTGTCTGACCATTTTCTAATAACTTTTGAATTTCCATTAATAGATGATACTCTATGTGGGAAACAATTCCACTACAGCAGATGTCTATCTGACAATGCTGTTACCAAGTTTAAGGAAATAATTCCATCTTTATCTACTTCAGTGTCGTTTGCCAACACAGTGGAAGGAGGCCACCTTAACTTTACTCCCACACAAATCGATAATCTTGTTGATAGTACTGCAGCCTTCCTGCATAATACACTTGATACCATTGCCCCTCTGAAAAAGAAGGTAGCGAAACAGAGGAGGCTAGCCCCGTGGTAC
>NW_018127961.1:1705354-1707097 GCF_001952655.1 Monopterus albus
ATGATTACAGTGCTCCTCACCTGATGCACCATATGCTAGCTGTCAGAGGTCAGGCATTTAGCATGTCTTAAAGACATAAATACAGTGCCTTGCGAAAGTATTCGGCCCCCTTGAACTTTGCGACCTTTTGTCACATTTGAATGATCCAGTGTTGACCTAAATGACTAATGATGATAAATAGAATCCACCTGTGTGTAATCAAGTCTCTGTATAAATGCACCTGCACTGTGATAGTCTCAGAGGTCCGTTTTAAGCGCAGAGAGCATCATGAAGAACAAGGAACACACCAGGCAGGTCCGAGATACTGTTGTGGAGAAGTTTAAAGCCGGATTTGGATACAAAAAGATTTCCCACGCTTTAAACATCCCAAGGAGCACTGTGCAAGCGATAATATTGAAATGGAAGGAGTATCAGACCACTGCAAATCTACCAAGACCTGGCCGTCCCTCTAAACTTTCAGCTCATACAAGGAGAAGACTGATCAGAGATGCAGCCAAGAGGCCCATGATCACTCTGGATGAACTGCAGAGATCTACAGCGGAGGTGGGAGACTCTGTCCATAGGACAACAATCAGTCATATACTGCACAAATCTGGCCTTTATGAAAGAGTGGCAAGAAGAAAGCCATTTCTTAAAGATAGCCATAAAAAGTGTCGTTTAAAGTTTGCCACAAGCCACCGGGGAGACACACCAAACATGTGGAAGAAGGCGCTCTGGTCAGATGAAACCAAAATCAAACTTTTTGGCAACAATGCAAAACGTTATGTTTGGCGTAAAAGCAACACAGCTCAGCACCCTGAACACACCATCCCCACTGTCAAACATGGTGGTGGCAGCATCATGATTTGGGCCTGCTTTTCTTCAGCAGGGACAGAGAAGATGGTTAAAATTGATGGGAAGAGGGATGGAGCCAAATACAGGACCATTCTGGAAGGAAACCTGATGGAGTCTGCAAAAGACCTGAGACTGGGACGGAGATGTGTCTTCCAACAAGACAATGATCCAAAACATAAAGCAAAATCTACAATGGAATGGTTCACAAATAAACATATCCAGGTGTTAGAATGGCCAAGTCAAAGTCCAGACCTGAATCCAATCGAGAATCTGTGGAAAGAACTGAAAACTGCTGTTCACAAACGCTCTCCATCCAACCTCACTGAGCTCGAGCTGTTTTGCAAGGAGGAATGGGCAAAAATTTCAGTCTCTCGATGTGCAAAACTGATAGAGACATACCCCAAGCGACTTACAGCTGTAATCGCAGCAAAAGGTGGCGCTACAAAGTATTAACTTAAGGGGGCTGAATAATTTTGCACGCCCAATTTTTCAGTTTTTTATTTGTTAAAAAAGTTTGAAATATCCAATAAATTTCGTTCCACTTCATGATTGTGTCCCACTTGTTGTTGATTCTTCACAAAAAATTACAGTTTTATATCTTTATGTTTGAAGCCTGAAATGTGGCAAAAGGTCGCAAAGTTCAAGGGGGCCGAATACTTTCGCAAGGCACTGTAAATACAAGATCAGTGTTCTCAGGAGAGTTTACAAGTCCCCACCACACGTCAGCTGAAAGATCAAGATGCATATCAATGCCAGAGGGTGTGGTCTGCAACATCTGTCTGAATGTGGCTTTTGGAGTTGCACAACGTTGAACAGAGCCATTTGGAAAAGTGATGTCCACATGGCACAATGACATCATCATGGTAACATTCATCCATCCATCCATCCATTTTCTTCCGCTTATCCGGG
>NW_018127961.1:1707999-1720590 GCF_001952655.1 Monopterus albus
GGTCTGTCGGAGGTTTCTTCTGTTAAAGGGAGTTTTTCCTCCTCACTGTCGCCAAGTGCTTGCTCAAGGGGGATTTGTTGGGTTTTCCCTATGTAATAATAGTGATAACTATTACTTTACTCTGTAAAGTGTCCTGAGATGACTTTTGTTGTGATTTGGCACTATATAAATAAAATTTGATTTGATTTGATTTGACATAATGTCATACAGCATGCATGATTGTAAGGTCACAGTGCTGTTTATAAATAATAAAATATTAATAATTTGAAGTGTTTTGCATATTTGTCATAAACAGAAGTGTGACCAATTAAACGAAAACCCAAGATAAAGTGTCTCAGTAAAGTGTCAGGCCACCACGTGCCACCAGAACAGCTTTAGTGCTTCTTGGCACTGACTGTCCAAGTCTCTGAACTCCACTGGAGGGATGAACACCATTCTTACAAAAGATATTCCCTCACTTGGTGTTTTGGTGATGATGATGGTGGTGGAGATGCTGTCTAACGCGTCACTCCAAAATCTCCAAAAGGTTTTCAGCTGGGTTGAGATCTGGTGACTGCAGGCCATAGTGTATGATTCACATCAGTATCATATTCACCAAACCACTCAGTGACACCTCGTGACCTATGGGGGGCATTGGCATCCTGGAAGAGACCACTCATTCATTCAGGTTTTTCCTTTAATGTGTCACCTGTCTGTAGATGTAAATATAACAGACAAGGAATGCACTGTAAGTCTGACTCGCAAATCAAGGATACTGTTTTAAAATGCTACTCTGTGTTATCTGATTTCCACCTCTGGATTATTTTATTTTTCTGTGAAGTGAGTCCTGGGTTTTTTTGGGGAAACATTCCTGTGAATTCCTTTGAATAACATGAATAATCTCATATGAAGAAAAATAAAAGATCTACTAATTTGGTTTCAGTTCATATAAACTATTTTATTCAAACTCCAAGAGGAAGCATTACTCCTCAGTGTGTAACTGAAGTATTCTGTGACTATTTATTCTGTTCAGGAGTAAGAATAAAGCACAACGAACCTGACAAACACAAAAAGAGTCCGTTACTGATTTGAGATGCTTTACCAGAGCTCAGCAGGTCAACAATTTAACAGAAATTAAATGAGCATCAATAGTTGGCACTGACATAATCATAAGCATCATCATCACACAGCTGAGTGAGCATTTTTCACATATATGTCATAGGTGTCAGTGACCTAAAATAAGTGAGGTGCAGATCCATGCGCATGGAACTGGCAGCAGAGTGGGCAGGAAGCTATGCAGGCAGACCAAACAAACAGCCTCAGGAATCTAGATCTGTAGAGACTTTTGTCACAAAGCACACCTTGAACATAAGTTATTCAACGGGAACATACAAACATGAGATTGAATGAGACAAATAAGAGGCACCCTCGAGAGTAACAAATAATGAAACATATCTGTCCAAAGTTGTGTAAACTTAAAAAAACAACCTCACCCTAAAGATATGGCAGTGAACTTCTCATACAACCAGGAGTTTGATCAGTTGGTCCAGGTACCAGATGTGGAAGGAACAATGTTCTTCAAAAACATGGGTGTGTTTGCTCATAAAAACAACAGACATGACATAATAATACATCATCTTCAGAGACAAATATAAGTACCAATAAACTGACCAATATGTATGCTCCTAAGTGTGGCCAAGAAAAGGTTCTTCAGAAGCAGCATGACCTTTAGAAAAAATACAGTTTATATAATTTCTGATCAAATGTCCTGAGCTCAGAAGAAAAGCCACAGTTGATATTGATGTTTCTTTGTAAACCTGTTCTGTAATTTAAAGTTGTATTTGTTTGTGGAAAAAAAAAGATTATTTTGTAATAGTCATCATTTTACAGATCATCACAGTCTTATGTAAATCATTTCATGATGATACACACATTGTACACTATCAAAACATTCTCCCTTCAAACTCTTCCTATAATAAGGTAGTGAAAATGCCTTGGCAAGTGGAACCATGACAGATGACAGATGAATGAAGACCAAAGACAGGCTCTTCATAGACACTCAGCATTCATCACAAGTCCTTTCCCAGACTGTGTATCTCATCCAGAACAAAGTCCAAGTCCTCCCTGCTGACCTGAGGACTTATCACCACCATCCTGAAAAAGTTGGGCTGGCCATGATGGGCCTGGTAGCCCACCATCAAGCTGCCCTTCTTCATCATGCGCTCTTTAACCACTGGGGCCACCTATAGGACAAAGGGCAAACTGTAATGACTCCAGTATCTAATACATATTCATGTATTCATTCAAAGTTTTAAAAAAGGAAGAAAACACTAAAAACTGCTCACATGCAGCACTGTAAAATAAAAATAAAACATTATTCTTTTCTTTTTATGGGCCAAAACTGTTTGTAGTTTCAGTAGCTAACTACATAAAAAATGGCAAAAAAAGTCATTATATTAGTTAAATAACTATGGAAATATGAATGCAGTTATGCTGTCAGCAAGTTACTGTAAAATGTTGTTAAGCTACTAGTTTAATTAGATGTAGTTCACTACTCCCCAGCACTGCTTTTTCTAATAGTTTTATAAAGTAATCTTTTCTTCATCAATGTGTATCAAGTGCCAGCAGAACTATGCAGTCTGTGGTCATCATGGTAAAATATTCAGTAATGGATGACTTACAGTGTGGAGTTTTTCCCAGAGCTCAGGACCAGCTGGGAGGCTCCTCATACTCGGTGGAACGTACCAGAAGCACACATTTGCATATTCAGGCTGTAGACAGGAAAGTAAATTTAAAGATCACATCTAATTTCAATTTAACTGATTAAATAAATATATCACAGACTTCTTTGAAATGTATTTGACTGATGAGCAGTTAAATTTGTGGTTTTATCTGAAATTATGGATGAATATTTGAAAACTCACTTCCATCAAGAGAGTGAACCCTTCTCTCTTTTTGATCGCTTGTGCAAGATGCCTGCAACAAAAAGCATGATCACATTAGAAAAGTTTAATATATAATAACATCAGTAAGTCTAATATCAGTATTACATTTGATTCTTAGTCTTGTCACTATTATAACCACCCTAAAGGCTTTAGTGACTAAATTTCACAAGTAATTTTAAGATAACCAAATCAATTATGCAGTATTTAGAGGATACAAACAGGGGAACATCAGGCTTAGACTGTATATATATATGACTATATGTATATAACAACAGCTATGTCATCACTGGCAGCCAAACCACATGTGGCGTTTTTTAGTTAGTGACAAAACAAATTGTCACTGTCAATGCCACGCTAGTGAGTCTAGGCTTGCGAAACCATGGATTTTCTGAGCACTTCACAGTGGTCCCAGTGTTTGTGTCTGTCTGTGTGTAGACTTTAGCCCATGTGTTTTAGCAACAAAACAAAAAAGGAGAGGCAAGACTGCAGGAGCAGACAACAGACAGATGTAGCTAACTGGTAACATGTGAGCAGGTCTATTCAGCTTCATCCAAAAGCTTTCAACTTCTGTCAGACCCACATAGTTTGACTTTGGCATCTGTCACATTTTGTTTCTGGTTTACTGCTCTAATTACAGCTCTCATACCCCATAACTGTTTGCCTTGTAAATACAAGGCAAACAGCCCGCAACCACATGTGTTTCCTCCAGCTAACCTGGCCATGGCAAGAGCTCTGTCCACCCTCTGCTCCAGCTCTCTGGTTCCCAGAGCCTTCCACATGAGCCAGAATTTAAAGGCGTCGGGTTTCCTGCTGCACTGGACGGACTTGTCCCCTGTGTCATAGCTGACATCATAGAACTTATCTTGCTGGAAGAGGTAGGAGGCCTGAGCAGAGTGGCATCGCTGGAGGAGACTCTGAGGAAGCACAGTGACACGGATATTGTATACAGTAGTCTATACTTTATATTTCTTTTACAGACAAAAATCAGTTTTTAAACATAATTAAAATATAACTTCAAATGATGTGTTAATATTGAGAGCAGAAAGGCAAAAAACATGAAAGGCCTCTGTACGACATCTAGCTGAAGATCTGACACACACCATGCCCTTTTTGTCTTAGACTGGTTCTACATTAGGGCTGTCACAATATCAGATTTTCACTACATGATTATTGTGGCCAAAAATGATCATGATTACAGTATTCTTCATTAACTTTACTGTGTATGCTGTCTGGTAGGGTAGTAGCTGCCCAAGTAGTTACTGCATGGTGGTCTTCTTCTTCTTCTTTTTCCCTGTTGGGTGGCAGCCAGTGTTTAAGTGCAATACTGCCACCTACTTAGTTGGAGTGTCAAAGAGATATTACTGGCTCTGGGTTATTTAAGATATTATCATATGTGTATTATTAACATGATGTATTTCATTTTTAAAATATTATGGTTATCGTCAATATCAGTAAATCACCCCTACTCTACACTAAGGGCTCTATTATTTCTGCCAGCACAATTTCTGCATCACTTCGGTTACAGTCTGTATGCAGTTTTCTTTGGGTGCATGTCTACTTTTTGGGTGTGTTTGGTATTTTTTACGTTGAGGTGTGTATGCTAATTAGGCTAATTAGCCACTTAGTATGTGGTTATAGATATGAATATGGTCAAACACTGTTGATGCACATCAGGGCGCACCATCTGTCCTTACAGCAGCCAGAGATGACCTGTAGTTGGTGTTTGGGAACTACAGATCAGACTCTAAATCATAATAAAATATTACACATAATAACATGTGAAAGCAGGTCATGGGCCAAGATGAATAACAAACACCCTGCAGAGGTCGCCGTTAATCCTGCTACGCGGCAGGTAACATCAGTCCGACTTCACTGTGGCTGCTGTCACTGTTAAATTACAGTTTCTTCAAATGAAGCAGCTGTAGGTGGAGATAAAATGGACGACACGTCCACTGGCTGTGCGCTTTGGTGGACCATAAACCAAGTGATTACAGTATGATTTTACCGTATTAATTTAAAAACTGCAAAACGTTTATAAGGTTACATGTGAGATGTTTTTGTGCATTGGATACAGCTGTGAGCAAATGACACCATAGAACTACTGTTGGTTACAGGACCAGAGGTTTTCTATCTGTCAAACACTGGTCAGTGATATTAGCAGGCTACTGAGTGAATTTTTATGTGCAGTACTTAAAAAATTTTGTCAGTGTCAGTTTAGGAATGGAGAACATAACTGGCAGGAGAAGAAGGTGGAGGGAAAGAAACTCCCCTCTCATGTACATCAGTGACTTCAGTCAGTCAGGTCTCCACCCTGCTCTTTAAAGGGGATGAGAGGAGCTGGTTTGATTGGACAACGCTAAACACCGCCCTGACTCCACCTGCTCACCATGTATCCCCCCCTCTAATAATGTATTTCGCCCCTGCTACAAAATGTGCCCAGTAACAACTGGTTGCATGTGAAAGTGCGCTGCGTCTGTGGTCACCCTAATTTGCAAAACACTGTTGAACACACCCATATTCACTTTGCATCTGAGGGTTAGACACAAGTTTAGCGCTGCGCCTTCTTGCACAAAAACAGAGCCTTATGTGTTTCTGTGGAGCAGATGCATCATCAGATGATAATGGAACTTGTCTTACTGTTTTGTCTCTGACCAGGAAAGCAGAGCACTGCAGTGATACCATCAGCATTTTGTGAGGGTTCCAGGCCACAGAGTTCACTCTTATCAGACACAAGAAACATGGCAGAGAGAGAGATTATAGTGTTATCACTGAAGGCATCTTAATCTATGTAGATGACAGGACTATGGAATATTCACTAGCAGGAGAGTTGCTTTGATGTGATCAACCTGTTTACCTGTGGATGCCTTTCAACAAGTGTTTATGCCTGTCAGACATCAGAGCTGCTCCTCCCCAGCATGCCTGAGGACAAAAAAGAGATTAATACTGAGACTAAAATATGATGGTTGAATCAGTAAATGGTGAAACAATAAACTCACATCCACATGCAGCCACAGGTTGTACTTCTCACAGATGTCTGCAATTTCCTCAATGGGATCAAAAGCTCCGAGCACTGTGGTCCCTGCTGTGGCGTTTACCATGAAGGGAACTGCACCCTGAAAACACACACACACACACAAATCTGTGCAGTAAAGTAATTTGTACTTCAAAAGTCATCCAACAGTGTCTCTTTTCAAACAAAGCTCAGTGCAGGTACTGTGACTTCCTCACCTCACTTTTAGCTGTCTTTATTAGCTCCTCCAGAGCTGAGGGAATCATCTTCCCTCTGACAAACGCACAAAACAAAAAGGAGTGTTTAACATAGAATATCTTGAGTTTCAGAGTTGTTCAACTAAATGCTGACTGACAGGAGTCATTATAATATCAACTGGCACTAGTCAGACCTCTGTTCACAGCACATTACACAGGATAATAAAGTATGTTTACCTGCTATCAGATGGCACCATGTACACATTCTTAGTGCCGATGCCCAATAAAGCTGCTGATTTGGAAATGGAGTAATGACACTGAAAGAAATTAAACAAGAATCTGTCACCATATAGTATGTCTACCTGAGTAGGTGTTCATTTAGTTGGATTCATTTAGTCAAATTCAACAACCATGGGATTCCCCCATCATCGAGTCAATTTCTATTTCATCACTGCTGTGCTACTGTAAAACTAAATGGCTTATAAATTTGTTAGTTTAGAGTCCCTCATGAGATGTGGTGATGTTGGGTTTTACGTATCTGTTAAACACTACCTGGCAAACAATTTTCCACTTGTCAAGAGGGGGAGCAAAAGTGAAGGACAGCTTTACACTGTATCAAGAAAATAGTGCAATCTACTACTTTGCAAAATGCAAAGTGATTCTTTTTTATTCAGATACACTCTGCTTAAAATTAACTTCCTGACCTACAACTGCTGCAATAATTATAAAGTGAAGATATTTTTAAATAAGAGGTCTGGTGACATTCACTTTTTATTTTACTATCAGCCAGTTCCATGAAAACCAAATGTTGTGCATTTACCAAAGCCTGATATCTTAATTTCTTGGTCCCGCAGAGTTCCTGTCCAAAATACTATTCAAAACACATCAGTGACAAGTGTTGGAGGAAATGTGGTCCACAAATTCACAAATACCCTTCTGGGTAGAATCCTAGAACGAGCTAATAGACAGGTTACAATCTATTTGGTTCAAATCCTATTATGGGCTGCCATAATGTACATTATATTTAGATGGTTGAAACCATCAAACGGACAACATCTGGATCAAAAAGTGTGGGAACTATATGAGATGGAGCAAATAACATATGCAACAACTCTCTAAAAAGTCACATTTACAAAGAGTCCTTTAATGGCCCTGTTACTGCAGTAAAGCTATTAACAAACCTTTCCTATTGGATACCTATAGTAGCACATACTCACTAAAACACCAAATGTGGATTAAAATCCCCATCAAACCCACTATTTTTACATTTTTGCTGTTTTAGCAAATGAATGAGTTTTAAAAAATTGAAACCATATAACTGTAACCTGCTTCATAAGAGTTACATCTTTATTAGAAACTCATCTTTGTGGATGAGAGCTACAGAGAGGCTGGGGAAGACACAAGTTGTCTCTTGTCTTTTCATGAGATTTGTTGACAGTAACAGCAATTTAAAATATTGCCAGTCTTATTGTTTAAGCTTAAGCTTAAGAAGTGCCTTTAAACCTACCTCCTGTGATGCTAATATGACAAGTCGTTGAACAGCAACAAGGCCATCCTCTTTAATATCTGGGCAATAATGGTACCTGGCTAAGTTCACAGCATACATGTTGGACATTGAGCCACCTGGAAGGTACAAAGTACACAGATGTTATGTGTTAAAACAAATGTATAACATTATTATTGAGCTTGCTTAAAGAGAGAAGAAAGGTTTTCGACTACTAATAGCAGACTCATTAGTATTCGTCCGGTGTTGAGCAACTGAATCGAAAAATTGCTCTTGAACAGATACTACACTATTTTTCATTTAATGGATTGTTACTGATTGTCAGCACGTCTACAAAGCAGATCACTCTACATGTAAAGCTCTGACTGAGGTGACCAATAAATGGTTATCTTAGATTGACAAGAAAATGATTGTTGAAACTGTGTTTCTTTATTTTAGTGCAGAATTTGATATCATGGATCATAGGTTATTATTAACTAAATTATCTGCATATGGGTTTAGTTCAACAGCAATTAATTGCATCAATAGTTACTTATGTGGTAGGACCTTGTCTTTGTTTTTTAATGGTAGTTTTTCCTCTCCTAAATGTTTACAGTGTGGAGTGTCCCATTATTATTTTCAGTATTTACCTGTGACATGCCTTATGTGCTACTCTATTTGCAGACAATACAGCTGTATATTTTGCATCTACCAATATAACAGAATCAAGGAATGCTCTTCAATCTGACCTGCAATTATTATTTCAATGCATAAATAAGAACAGACCTGTTTTAAATGTAGCAAAAACTAAAGGTACGTTGTTTAGTGTGAGATGTTATTAATAATGAAAATTTGTTGTATCTATACTGAACAGGTTCAAGAGGTAAAATTGCTTGATGTCACACTTGGTGAGCAACTATCATGGAAGAAACATAATGAAATTAAGAAAATGGGTAGAGCAATAGCATTCATTAGAAGATGCTCCTATTTTCTTACCACAGCCTCTAGGGTGTTAGTGATTCACTATCTCACCTCAACTACTGCTTGGCAGTTTGATCAGGTACAGCAAAAAAAAAAAGCATTATCTAAGCTTCATATAGCTCAGAATAAAACTGCAAGGCTTGCACTGTCTAGTCTGTTAGGAGTGAGGCAAGGTACAGAGGAAATGCATTGCAGTCTTCCATGGCTCAGGATAAGTTGGCATGCAATCTGTTGAGTAATCTGTTGAGGAATATATGTTATAGTAAACAACCAAATAATTTGTACTCTCAGTAAAATAAATAAAAGAGATCAACATCATTACAAATACCAGGTGGGCTCTTAAGGGTTGTTTAGTTGAAGAAAAACTATATAGAACCATCACAATGTGGAGTAAGTTACCGTCTGTGATCACTGAAGCACCATGTAAGGCAATTAAAATGTGTATTAAACATAATCCTAACATTAACTGACTGATTGGAAGGCTTTGATGGAATACAACTGGATCTTGTACTTTACTTTTTAGTCAGTTTTATTGATGTGAATATGTTTTTATTGAGATTTTTGTATATGTGTTAACTGTCATATTTTGTTGAGTATGGAAGAGCAGCTGTTACCGTGGTGACAGCTAAAGGGGATCTGAATAAAGAATAAAGAGAGTGACAGGATGTGTTATGAAACAGAAAAAATTTAAATGAGGCAGTATTGATGACCTGGGTTAAAGATTCCATCTCCTCCTTCCTCCCAGCCAACCATCTCAATCATCTTCCTCAGCACCGTCTCCTCCATCAGGGTAAAGACAGGAGCCACCTCGTATGTGTACCTGTGAAATGGCATGACACAATTTCACATTCTGGAGTGATGTTGACTATGTAAAAGACAGTGACTGGACTCAAATATTCCCATGTATGACTTACAGTATTACAATGAGTGTTGTGACTCACAGACTGGTTTTGATTGCTTCAGTAATAAAGCTTGCCACCATGGAGTAAGGCTCCATCCCTGCATACAGCTGGTTGAAGAAGTGGCGATGGCCTACAGAGAGGAGGCAGAACAGGTGCCTTGTTAGAAATCATTAGTGTGCCAGCTACGCCTTTAAATGTGCTCTTCTTGTTTACAAAATGTAGACATTTTTTTAAATGACAAATGTGTACTGTATTACTATACATGCTTACTAACTCCTGCAAAGAAACAATTATGCACTTGACTGAAGCCTGCTTTTAACATCCCTCTGACATCTCTGCACAGCCTCAAGCTTGAAATGAATACTGATGTGATTTATTCTCAATGACCTATAATTCAATTTTATACCTTCCTGCTATCCATACACACACAACAGAGCTGAAATTGTAATTGTTCACTGTTTTGGTTAGACAGCAGTAGGATGTTTAAATCTTGTGGAATAAAGCTGGCAGAGTCTGAAGATGGAAATGGATCTCTTCCCCTGGAAAAGAGCATGATGACCGGAAACTGCATCAGCGATTATCACCGACTAGGTGTTTTTGCTTTATTCTTAAGCTGCTAATTCTACATTTAAGTGATTTTTTTGTACTATCACTATATGAAGGAGTTGGTTTATACTCACCACTAACATGAAAAATAATAACATTTCATTCTAGTTTTTCTACTAAAGTTGACTCAGTATATCAAATTTCTTTTCAAATTTAAATCACAATTCATCATCGCAGAGCCCAGGGCTGACTAACTTTTGTAGGTGCTGAACATGTGATGTCTGCTATCCTCTACTTTCTACCATGTACACAAAAAGACATTCAGGGGTCAGTGAAACCTTAATGTCTCATCCCATTTAATAATCAACATTGTGTCTGATGCAGTTTGCTGTACTCACATCTCTCTTGCAAAACAGATCTTGATCTCAGTTAGACTAAATGATTAATTATTAAATCTTATAATACGCCAGTTTTGTTAAAGTTCTGAGACTCACCGGTCTTGATACTGTATCTGATGGCATCTCTGCAGCGCTGCAGGATCTTGGACTCTGGCTCCCCTTCATCTCTCAGGTCAAGGTCCAGCAGCTCTTTCAGCTGCTCAGGGGAACGCCACTCACAAACCTGGCCAGCATGGACAGACAACTCACTATCCAGGTCTGTAGCAGTTCTAGTCCTAGAAACCTACTGGCTACAGAAATCCATAGTACATTGCCACAAATTTCAGAAAGGTATACGATTACATGTTTACCTTTTCTTGGACATCACTGGCCTTTTTCACAGCCTCATCCATAATCATTTCCATGGCGTGATGGACGAAGCTTTCTACTGCATGTACGTCCACAGTAGGGCCATTCAAAATAAAATTGTCGATGACAGCTGGATAACATTTCCCTGGAAGCCTAGGATCTGCCACAAGGCTCTGGCCTTCACGCAAACTCTCCCCTGCAAATCAAAATTTTTAATTTATTCCTGTCATCTAAGGTCAAAAGTACTGCATGTAAATGCTTCAGGTAAACCGGCTACCAGAGTGGTATCTGTTTCCTATGGTCTTCTGTGCAAAGTGTGCCAAAGCTCAGTGCTTAACTAGTGACTGCAACAGGTTTACTCATTAACTAGTCCTCCTGCTGGGATTTTCCCTTATCTATCACTTTTAAATAAATTAGTTGAATTCATAAATGAAATGAAGACACTGTATATTTAGTGGCAGCTTTGCAATGTACACCACATCCATCCACATATAGATTAATCAGATAACTCAAAATACATTTTTTAAATGTAACGTTTACTGTATATGCACATATTATACATTCATTTTCCTAACACTATCAGGAATGTAACATTGAAATCCCCTTGTGCTGTTGTCCTGATTGTTGGATAGACTCCAGCCTCATTTTTGCACATTTAGCCATGTGCATTTACAGTGAGGAGCCTTTATCATACTAGTAGTTTAGTGACCTATGAGCTGGCTGACATCTTTAGACTGGCAGTCATGGCAGTAGTCCAAACTGTATGAGTGAACTCGTTTAACCCCATTAAACAAACTGCAGTTTATCCCTTGACCTCCTACTCGCTGTACAGACAGATATCACTTCACCAACTTTGGCCAGCTTACTTAGCTTTGTTGATACAGAGTCCACTTTTTGAGTTGTTATTCTGTTTAGTCAGCAGTGTTATTGTTTGTTTTGGATCGGTCATGCCAAATAAGGCTCGATACAACAGATGAATTAAGCCTTCTCTGCTGTCCATGAAACAGTTATGGGAAAAATCAGGTATGTGAGATGCATTTTAATGCAAAGTACTTGGAAAACAATATGCTATATAAGTAAAATGACTTTGCCTTGATTTGATATAAAATGCATTATGTTTGACAGAAACAAAGTACATGTGTAACATCACTAATATTCCTCTAGCAGTAGGCAGCTGCACAAACCACTTTGTAGTGATTTTCCTTGTTAAAGATGCAGTAATTGTCAATTTGTACTAATTAACTGAATTTAAAACACACCAACCGCCACAACATGAAATATATTCCCCAGTTTCTTTAACTTTTCACCCCTGGAGTAAAACAGACTTCCTTTACCTGTCAGCTACAATGTTTTCTCGTGCATCCTTCCAATAATACTCACCTTTCAAGTGTCTCTCCATGGCCAATTCCATCTCTAGGCTTAGATGCTACTATATTTAGTTTGTTAAGCTTATTGCTCTCTAGGATGCACTCTATTTATACACAGAGGGATGGACTCTTGTGATGTCATGGAATTTCCCACTAATGCATGTCAATGTGCAACAGTCAGAAACACTGAGACCGCAATGCACATGATAATATCTCCTTCTGATGCTTCCTTCTATCTCTGTATGACTGGAGCTTAGTTTAGTAAAGATTATCATGCAATGCATTTATTCAATTTCATAATGATTGTGCAGTAGCTCTCAAGTTTCATAAAGATGTAGCTCTACATACAAATCTAATGATTTGAAATATCTCCCAAAATTACTTGTAACAGCATTTGAACAAAAAGCTGAATAAAGCTGAATAATGAATGTGACA
>NW_018127961.1:1720728-1723504 GCF_001952655.1 Monopterus albus
AGGAAACAATCAGTCAATGTTTTCTCTGTAAAGGCCCTGTTTCAGATGAAAGAGTCTAAAAAACCTTTGTATAATCAAAAGGCAAGAAAGCTCAGCACATACTCTTCACTTCTCATGCAACAATGTGACATGAAATAATGTATTGTATTGTTGCTAAAATAAATTAATAAATAAATAAATTCCTATGAACTAAACACACTAGTTTATCACCATTTTTAGAAAGCTACACAGACACACAGTTTTACATGATGGTCAAATTAAATAAGTGATTCTTGGATAATAATGTTCAACACTATTTATCTGATTAAAATGCTTTTATTTTAACAGATGTTTTTCCCTAAAATACACCTCTGGAGCAATGACCGTTGCTGCCTAACTGGGATAAAAAAAAGCAGTGCAGGTGAGAGTTTAAATGCACGTGAAATATTTGCACTATTGGGACTGGAATCAAACTCAAGGTTGTGCAATTCACTTTCAGTTGGCTGTAACAGGTTGTTTCACTCAGCCACTGAACATTGCCCTCTCACCCCTTTTGTGGAAAATTACTGAATCTGATCTGGCTGTGGAAAGTTCTAGATTCTCTCCATTTCAGTTATATGGGGCTGCTTATTGATTTGTTTAAAAAAAAAAGCTTTTTTCCGGGTAATGTGGGTCTGCACAGAAGGACAAAGGAGTGACTAGAGTTTCATTCCTACAGGGAAATCTAGAGATGTGTGAGAAGCAGCAGCAGTGATGATGACAGTGTTTCAGTGGTGAAGTACTAACGCAGGCAAAGCAATGGATTACAGGTTAAACAGGCTGCCCGATTCCAAAGGGTGCGTTCATGGATGAATCATGAGACAATAAACCCCTGGCCCCCCCACTCCTCCTACATAGCACTCCAGACTGAAAGAGACCCAAAGTGACAATAAACAACACACCAGCAACCATTTTATTTTATTTATTTTATATTTATTTGTCTATTCATTTTGTGTCTCTTTGTTTAGCCTCAGTTTGACGTTGATTTGAGCATCTTAGTAGTTGTTTTGAGTCTTAGTAGTCATTTTGCATCTCTGGTAATTTCTGCACCTTTACTGTATGCATTAGGTTTACATGTCTTTGCAGTATTTTTGTGACTCTGCAGTTGTTATGCATTTCATTCCCTGCATTTGGTTGCAGTCATTCTGTGTGTCTGTTGTATTTTTGTGACTTATGCTTGTGTGTGGTAATTTTGTGTTTCTTTTCAATGACTACATGTCTACTTGTTGTTAGCTTACATGTCTTTGTAGTAGTGTGCCTTCTTTAAGTTATCGGATTGACTTTCCAACAAGAAATGTTAACAGTCCCTACAAGCAGAGGTTCTGGCCCAGGTGCCCCTAAACCTGTGGACCTTACAGACAGTGGCTGGAAGAAATCAGCATTGTTTCTTGTATGGATTTACTGATTTTGTTGATTTTCTTTGGCTCAAGACACAAGGCAGTGGAAAGTTAAACCTGAAAGTTCAGAGTAACAACATGAGCCTGAGAGAGTATAAGAGTACCCCCTTCTGTCATCCTAGGTATGAAGGGACTGATTTATGACCCTGCCTCTCCATCACCCCCAACTAGTTTTTTGGACTTTATTGTTTTATAATGTGCAGGTGTCTACAATAAAAACCACAGCTGGCAGCAATAAAAGTAGTTGGGAATGGAACAAAGGGTCAAGCTAGGATTTCATACATCAAAGAATTGTTGTTACTGTAAAAAGAAATCATGTAACTTCAGTCTACACTCATGTGAGTGTGGCATTTAAATTGACCCACCACACAGATGAAATCTCATACAGTTTCCGGTGTTTGGTTGAGAGGAGGGCTTTGACCCACATGAGGGAGAGACCAGGGCCTCACACACACAGCTTGTCCCTTCAGGGCTCTGCCTTTTCTGCCCCTCGTCAGTGTGTCTTGGCTATGTGGAGCAAGAGGCTTTAAGTGCTTATGTTGCAGCGGGCACCATGTTTGTGTAACTAGGAACAAAAGGTGAGTTTTTACATTAATATTTCTTCCTATAATGGGGTGACAAACGGGCTATAGATGGGTTTTCAATAAATAATATTTAGATTGTTTTCTCATCATTTATCTACAGGTGAATAGCATTAAAAATCAAAAGTGACTGGCTTCAGTGAAGCTGGTTCTTAAAATAAGTAGGGGTGACTGAAAAAAATAAGGTATTTCTAGTTCATAAAAATGGATTTAACAAGATTGCTAAACACGGTGATTTTCTTCCTAGCAGAATGTCAGGCGCTGGTGAATACCTTTAAAAACAACTTTGTGAGATGTGTGCTTAACTGATTAAAGTAAGATTCTCTCCACAAAATGATTTACTCAATACAGTAAAACCACAGCTATACATTACCAAAGACACAGGCTGGCAGAGAAATGGCCAGCCACCTCTGGAGTACAGGACACAGTGGTTTTAAGAGAAGAAACCTCTAAGAGTCAGACTGACAAACTTGGTACTCAACTTAGATCCTAGTATTAATGGGCCTTGACATAAAAATAGAAAAACAATTAACTGATCCTATATTCACTTACCTATATACAGGTGCAGCTCAATAAATTAGAATATTGTGGAAAAGTCCATTTAGTTCAGTGATTCAACTCAAATAATGAAACTCATGTATTATATACATTCAGTACACACAGACTGAAGTAGTTTAAGCTGTTGGGTCTTTTAATTGTGATGATTTTGGCCCACATTTAACAAAAACCCACCAATTCACTATCTCAATAAATTAGAATACCTCATAAGACCTATAAAAA
>NW_018127961.1:1724222-1730785 GCF_001952655.1 Monopterus albus
GTTGGTTGTGCATCTTTTTCCTACCACTCAACTTTCTGTTAACATGCTTGGATACAGCACTCTGTGAACAGCCAGCTTCTTTGGCAATGAATGTTTGTGGCTTACCCTCCTTGTGAAGGGTGTCGATGATTGTCTTCTGGACAACTGTCAGATCAGAAGTCTTCCCCATGATTGTGTAGCCTAGTGAGCCAAACTGAGTGACCATTTTGAAGGCTCAGGACACCTCTGCAGGTGTTTTGAGTTAACTAGCTGAGTGGCATGTCACCATATTCTTATTTATTAAGATAGTGAATTGGTGGGTTTTTGTTAAATGTGGGCCAAAATCATCACAATTAAAAGACCCAACGGCTTAAACTACTTCAGTCTGGGTGGACTGAATTTATATAATACACAAGTTTCACTATTTGACTGAATTACTGAAATAAATGGACATTTCCACGATATTCTAATTTATTGAGCTGCACGTGTATAGTGCTTTCAAATCCTGCCATTGGTGGACAATATGTTTTATCATCTTAACCACAGACATCTGCTCTTTGGTTCTTAAACTACTAAATAATCGAAATGATATGCAGCGATTAAAAAACTGTGTAAAAAGAACCTATAGTAATTAGTACAAATAGAACCATAAAAAAGATGAAATATTGTAGGGTTTCCCCATATGGGGGCAAAGTATGTTGGTCTGACAAAAACATCCTAATTTTAGAAAGACATGTTATAGTCAGACTCAAGTGCTTTACTTTGACTATATCAATCTCAAAGTTAAGAATCTTGAAGCAAAAAATATGCTGTGATGTATAGGTCAAAAAAGATTGTGTTGGGATTGTAGTGGCATCTCAAAAGTTGAGTTCTTTCAGACAAAAGGAGGGAGAAAGTCTGAAACACCTTAAGAGCTCAGTGTCACTTGAGAAATTGATCACGATCTCACACTGGTGTTTAAAACAAGCTTAAGTATTTCTAGAACAAACACTCTAAACAAAGGTACTGCAAGTAAAAGATTCTACAGCCTTTTGCTTTCCTATTGGTTGTGAAGTCCAGCTACTGTTTGTAACCCTGACCCAGTTTTCAGTTTGTGGAACATGGAACACTAATGCAATAAAGAACAGTACGTCGTGCACTAAGGCTCATGCTGTCTCAATCCCACTAGCATCCTAAATTCACTTTCTTTCTTAGAGAGAAAGAGGCTTCCAAGAAATTTTCTGCTGAAATGCTGGAGATAAGAGATAAGGTGTCAGTATCTCTTTGCACTTACTGTCAAGGTAAGTGACAAGGTTTTGAATTGAAAAGATAAGTAGTAATTAATTGTGTTAATTATTAATTGGAGCATGCAGAAAAGCAAAATGGCACTTAGCCTTTGTTTCTGTTATGTTGCTGTTACAGTCAATATATATTTCATTTCCAAAAACTTTAGCTTTGACAACATTTTGGTTGTTACAGTGTGTTTTCACAGTTAATGCAGTACAGTAAAGTAGGAAGCTACAATCTGGGCTCCTAGGCACAAACATGAGGCCCCACACCCTTCCTACATAAAAGCAAGGCAAAACAATGTGGGTACGAGGTGGATATGGTTGTTTTAAATGTCAGGTGATTCCATATTTCCTTGTAGTTGTTTTACATCTCCCTGTGGTGTTTTCTGTCAGTCTGTGGTTGTTCTCTTTTTGATGATTTGTGTCTCTTACTGGTAATTCTCCAGATCTTAAGGGGCAATTTTATATCTCTTTGTGTTTGTTCTGTGTCTCTTTGTGGCTGCTTTGTGTTTGGGGTTGTTCTGTTACTCTGTGGATGTGTGTGTGTGTGGCTGTTTTGCCTCTCTGTGGTTGTTCAGTGACTCTTTGGAAGGGCCTGAACCCTACGTTGGGAACCACTGGACTAAGCTACCAAACTGTGCATAAAGTCACTAAAAGCAGCTACAAACCAACCAGCTATAGCCATAAAGTGCAAAAAGTGCACTGAGTCATTTATATGTGTCATTATCATCACATACAGTCATAAACAGTAATATATGAGTCACCAGGTCCATTTTACTACATAACCACAACTTTTACTGCTGATATTTTGACTACATAAAGTTGATAATACTTGTACAGGTACTTTGAGGACTTTGATTGTGGTTCTTTAAATAGAAAATCTTTGCACTGTTGTATTGGTACTTTTGATAAAGTAAAGGATCTGAGTTGTTAGAAACGCTCTGGTAGGGAGGTGAGCGAGTAAAAAATGACGGACCCAGGTAGCTGACTTCGGTGCAAGAAGTGCTCTATTTATTTACAGTGAAAATATGTGTACAACCAGGTGAAGGAATATGGAGCAGAACCGGGTGTCGAGCGGCAGTCCTGGAAAACATAGCTAGTGGTGGTTTGATAAGGAAGAGGCCGGGCTGCGGACGCTAGGATTCACTCCTGGACTGGTCGTGGAGGTTGGTTGCTGAGGGGAAAAAGTCAGAGTAACAGTTAAAGGAAGACTGTGCATCGACCTGCGTAGTGGAGTGATGTGGAGTAGTGGAGGTCCGTGGTCCGAAGGAGCGATAGCGGCTGGGAAGACAATACACGGGGCACAAGGCAGGAACGGAGCTGGGAAGAAAAGCGTGAGCAAAATATATATATATACGACAAATAATAGGTAGGCATAGAATAGGGCTAGAGTCTAGAAAGAACTGGCAGGGAAGTAGACAATGTGCACGGAAAAAACATACACAAAAGCAATATCTGATTCCTGGCCTTCAAGAAGTCTGATGAAAACAGAGAGTTTGCAACATGAGTCTTGCAGGCATGTACATGGACATGCAAATAAACATACAAGATTCAAGATTTTTATTTGCCATTTAGTCTACATTCTTGGGGCTGCACTCATTAACAACCTCTGATGAGCTGGAAAAAAATCTATGCTAGAATTCATCAGTTTTCATCTCCTTCAAGATTTTTATTTGCCATTTATGCATAAACAGACAGTCTAGACATATAGGAATTCTTGTGCAGCTCTCCTTTGGAGTCAAAAGCCAGAAAGAACACTTAGTCTTAAAATAAAAAAGTTACATAAAGGTTAAAAGTTACATAAATTACATCAGTCTTACTGTGGCAGGGAAAAAGCTGTTGTAAAGTCTAGTTCTGTTTGTGATGATGTGGTGCTGTGCCTGAGGCTGTAGGTGCTGTTTTTGTGTATGAGCAGGGAGTGAGTTGGGTGGTGTGGATCCCTGAGTATGTTCTTATTTTTATACAAGTACCTTATGGGGAAAACCAGGATCAGTAGCCTGACATGTTTTCACAGAGACCACACTCTGTTGATCCTTTTAGATATGTCATTATTTTGTTTGTGTCCACAGAGGAACAGACCATGTTTGGACTGTGGATCTGTTTTCAACTGCAAGGCATCTCATTAGCAAAAAGAGGAATAAGAATATAGAATTGAGTCAATAGAGGGGCCTGCATTCCATTCAGCTTTAAGACAACAATGTCCCAGATATCTTGTGCTACTCTGTGATGTACAAGAAATATCTGTACTGACAGCCTGGCAGTCTATGAATCAGTGCAGCTCTGGATGTGACTCACCTGTACCCGGCAAGCTGTTGCATCAACGGTAAACACACAACGGCCACTGGGTAACGCTGTAGGCTAGCGCGGGGACTGACGGCAGTATTGCCAACTTGGCGACTTTCTCGCTAAATCTGGCGACTTTCCAAAATGAGCCCCTACCCCGTCCCAAAGGTCTCACAGACACTTATTCTCACCGTAGCCTCTCGCACCAGTCCCAGCTGCAGTCAGAGCAGAGAGGAGATCCACACCGCTCCGCGTCCAGGCTGCAAATGAATCGCGCATGCGCAAAGCCGCCGCTGATCCCGCCCTGGCTTACAGAGCTTGATGTAAATGTAAAAGTTTCTTCTCTGTCACACTAAAATAAATTACTACATTTAACTCACAGCCTCAGTCACTTACTCACCTCGTCCACTGTGTGTGTACCTCTCTGTGACATAAGCTAAACAATTCATGAAAAAACAAGAATCAAACCCTGAATTCAAAGGCCGGTCGAAGCCGTTTATTGCAGATACACGGGTATTGTAAGGCTGATTTCTACGCCAGACTTCGTGATGATAAAAAAAAAAAACAAAATATTCAAAAGGCAAAGCCTTATAGCAGTTCCACCCAAAGCAAGCTGCCATTAATGAGTAAAAAAAATGGACTCTGCATAAAAGGCTGAAGCCACCATGGCATTAGCTATTGCTGAACACTGTTCCATGCTGGCATGTGATCACATTGGGGAAGCATGTAAAGCTGCTTTATCAGACTTCCACTTCTAATATCTTATTTATATTTTAGTTTCAGTGAAGTATGAGTTGGATAAGCCTTTGGCAAGTGGTTATACTGGTACATGATGATAATTGTTGCCTTAATTATGTAATGACATTGTAAGTCCTTAGTAACCACTGCATCCCAGCTCTTGAGACTGGATCACAGCAATGTGACAGGCAGTTTTTCTTTGAAGGGGACTTACATGTATACTTCAGGGTAAAAATGTTTTAGTTTCAATTCTACTGACAATATCAAGCTTTATGTAGCAACTAATTTGTTCCCCTAGAAATCGAGTGTCCTTGCAGACCTTTAACTCCATCCTGTATGTCGATATGGTCTGAAGTTGTCTGGTGAGGCTTGCTATGAGCACAAGCTGCCTGATAATGTTTTGCAGCTTTTTGGCACATCATCTCCTTACTCATTTAAGTAAGCTACCTCAGTTGCTGAACCTGCTAAATGTATCTGGTCTAGCTACAAAAAACACCTATAAGATAGCTTTCTGTCATATGATTTCAAATCCATTATAAAACTGTTATTTTTACTCTGCTTGTTACGGCAAGCCGCACGCCAACAGAGCGACGACTCAGGAATAGGCAGGACTCAAACCCAGGTCAGAGAAAGATATTTATTTGACAGAGTATGGAAAGAATAGGAGGTGGCGAGGATCAAACACGGAGCTACCGGTGTGGGTCTCGGGCGGTTGGGGCCACAAAAATAACTACAAAAATGGAACTAGCATACACACAACATTAACATTGCTAGTTTACGCAACATGGCTGGTAGGAGTTAACAGCAAACGTTTCTTTTTGCCAGGGGCCGTCACCCCCTGTGCCGACATAAAACCATATTTACACCTGAATAAGCACAACAAGATCCAGTGCCATGGGCTGAAATGCCATGGCCCGTCACTCCCATGGCCCGACACGCCCTGGGAGGAAACAAGAGCCATGAGACGAGGATGAAATCCTACTTTATCCCCTTGGTGGAGTTTGAGGGGTCGATGGTGTGAATTGGAGGAGGGGGAGATGAGGGTGGAGTTGGAGGAGGGGGTGGTGAGGGTGGAGTTAAAGGAGGGAGGTGAGGATGGAGCTGGAGGAGGAGGAGATGCGGGTGGAGCTGAAGGAGGGGGTGGTGAAGGTGGAGTTGCAGGAGGGGGTGAGGGTAGAGCTGAAGGAGGGGGAGCGGCCCCCTGTAGCTGGTGGAGCAGGGGGTGGTGATGTTGGTGCAGTGGATGGTGTGCCTGAGGAGGGTACTACTGCGTCCTCGGCCGGAACGTAGAGCCACCAAACACGTCCTGGGAGGAAACAAGAGATGAGGATGTACCACACATCTCTTCAACCTTCAAATCATTACTGCATTTGAAATCCTCCTTACATACCAGCAGGCTTTACTCCTCTTCTCCACCGCACCCACAGCACCCAGCCAGCCAGGCTCTGATCCTTTAGGAGGAGATCCTTTAGGTGAAAGTAAAGGGTGTAAAAATACTCCAGTACAAGTAAAAGTCCTTCATTCAAAATTCTACTTAAGGGACTGAAGTATTATCACCCAAACATACTCAAAATAGCAAAAGTAAAAGTATTCCTTCTGCACTGAAGTGTCTCCTGTGACTAATATTATATTCCATCTGACATTAAGACACTTAATCCTGATGCATCAAAGCTTCTGCAGCTCTGTATTGTATATGCCTATTGTAATGCCTGCCATTAAAATGAAGGTTTAAGAAGCTGCATTTCACTGTTATGTACTGATGTCAAATTCTTTAAAGCAATAAACCTTTCTTCCTGTTTTTAAAATTCAGCTTTGAGTAAATCAAAAATAAAATATGAGAAGGTAAAGACAATATACACACAGTAACCCTATATTGTGCATTATGCCATTGTGTCAGTACCTAAAATGCAATATGTAGCATTGCAATGGACACTTGGAGCATCAAAATATTTATTCCTCATTAGTTCCTTTTAGGTTTTAAGCTAACAGATTGTCAAAGGCCTCCAGTCGGCCTGAATTCATAAACGCACTCACCCTGCTCTCTACACACTGGGCACCTGTGCGTTCTGGCCTCCCAGTGCCCCCTTCTTCCTCTTCTACACTCACTGGGGGTAGAAGGATAAACACATTTCTCATTCACCATCTGTTTTCTCTACTTCGCTGTATTGCAGTTTAATCCTCCTAACGCTTGCTTCGTTTCCAGGTAACGCCAGAGTTTACACGATGTATCAAATCAAATGTGTTTATATAGCACTTAAAAAAACCGAAATCCTGCTGACCAAAGTACTTTACATG
>NW_018127961.1:1739969-1740688 GCF_001952655.1 Monopterus albus
GCTCTGCGACGTAATCCTGTCAGTCATAATTATCACGTGATAAGTGAAATCTCGCGCAGCCAGTTTAAACGTGAGAGAGACTGCATGCCTAGTGGAGAGACCTGTGGAAATCACCAACAGTTATGTGTGTGTGAGGAGAGAAGAGAAGAGGAGCATGGATTTACGCAGGTATTTCAGTTCTGCTGAGCCAAAAACGAAGGTTCAGGAGGACGACAGGCCAGCTAAAGAAAAACAGACTACCAAAAAGCGGACAACTCCTGCAAAATCAGAGGATGAGGCACAAAGAAAACGCAGCTTTTTGGTTTCATGGACAAAAGAATTTCTGTGGCTGGAACATGACCAGCATAATGACATGTTCTGCAAAGTGTCTGCAAAGTGTGTCGTCAGTTTCCATTGACTTCTGACTCCACAAGTGCTTTTGTTACTGGAAGCAGTAATTTTAGGAAAGACCCCATCAAAAGCCATGAGAACTCCCCGCATCACAAGAAGTGCGTTGGTGCTCAGTGTGCAGTGTCTTGCCCAGAACAAATGCCAATTGCAAAAAACATATTGAAAATAAACCAAGCACAGCAAGAAGTCCTGAAAAACCTTTTCAGAACAGCATACTATGTTGCAAAAAGTGATTTACCATTGGCAAAATTTAGCAGCCTTTGCAAACTTCAAAAAGCAAATGACCTAGACCTTGGTTCCATTTACCTCAATGACCATGCTTACGGAGA
>NW_018127962.1:0-647 GCF_001952655.1 Monopterus albus
GAGTGCTCAATGGCGTAACACTGTGTTACAGGAGAGTATAGCAGGTACTTGTTCTGTGTGTGTATCTAGTCTGTGGCCTTGACACAGTTTTGGACCATAGGCCAATAGACCATAGATTTTTTGCATCAGCTCCCTGTCTCACTAATAAAGTAATATGTGGAGCTGAATTTGCAGGTAGCAACAAGGTCATCTGATAAGTGAACCAGTGCTGCCACACCGTCAGGTCCAACAAACAATTTTTTCACATCAACTGTATTTCTCCTCTCAGACTGCTCTATCCTGCTGATAAAGCCGTCCCAGAGTGCATCATAGTCCTCATTTTCATCACCACACAGAGAATAGTTAAAAGTGCAATGCAGCAGATCAACAGGTTCTGAAAATTGATGGAGAACTGAAATCCATGGGAGCCATAACTTAAAAGTATGTACAAGTTCAGTGTTTTCAGGAGAGTTCACAAGTCCCCATCACACATATGCGGAAGAATCAAGATGCAAATCTACACCAGAGGGTGTGGTCTGTAACATTTGCCTGAATGTGGCTTTTGGGGTTGCACATCTTTGAACAGAACCGTCTGGAAAAGTGATGTCAATGTGATTTGGTGACATCATCAAGGTCACATTCAGAGAACACAAAATATCACGTGCAAG
>NW_018127962.1:7503-8346 GCF_001952655.1 Monopterus albus
AACCAGGAACTCACAAAGACGAAGTAGACCACTTGGATTTTATAAAAAATAACCGTGCTGGTTTATTCAAAAGTTCACAGGTAAAAATTAACATTACACGTCCAGATCTCTCCCACCACCAAACCTGCGCGCAGGCAGCTTGGAGATGAAAGACCCTGAACCGAAGAATGGCTATACAATATAATCACTTAATTGGGCTACCCCCATACTACACAGGCAACGTCAAACCGTGGCGTCACCTGATATGCCAGCTTGCAGCTGACCATAACAATAGTCAAAACATGAAGAAAGTTCAAGGTGTGTGGCTGTTGATTTGTGGTGTGTATCTAAGAACATTTTGACATGACATTTCACATAAGAAAATATTATGCTTACCATTACAGTTAATAATAACAATCATCTCCTGCCTGAAGCCTTTGTCTGATTTAATTAACCTTGGCCTAGATGCAGTCTGCAAGTACATCAGAATAACTAAACATTTAACAGCCTGGGCTAGACATCCTGTCTACCCTACACATTTCTAGACAACAAATCTCTAAATATCTATCTAACTAAAAAAATACCTAATGTCAGAGACAAATCAGGCATCCAGCCAGAGGGAGCATAAGGCCCCCGTTTGGAGTCTCAATGTAATGTAAACGTGTCTTCACTGCTAACATACAACACTGTGTTACCAAAAGCACCTGTCATGCCAAGGAGCATGAGTCACAGCCGATTCTTGACCCATAGGGTCCACATTGGTGCTGGCCCACTCTCTGCAGTTAAAACAGCTTCCACTCCTCTGTGGAGATTGTCCATGGAGTCCAGGAGTGGGAGGCTGTTCAAATGTCTTGGTATGTTGAA
>NW_018127962.1:9192-25916 GCF_001952655.1 Monopterus albus
TTCTCTTCAAAGGTTTTCTAAACTTCAAAACCATTCAAAAGAATGGGGAAATTCTACTTCAGCATACTTTCAGCTAGCAAAACCATTCAGGTGTCAAAGTCTTCAGCATATTAAGGGCGATCTTACAGCAATTCGCATCCACACATGCATTTTCAACAGTTTTCTAGTTATTATTATTCTTCCGTTCTTTTTTTGGCACGTAACTACTTCAGCATACTTTCAGCTAGAAAAGCCATTCAGGTATCAAAATGTTCGGCTTTTTCAGGAGATGCGCGGATGTATACAAGTTTTTTGTAACTTTTATACTTTTTAAAATATTCAGCTTTATTCTGAAAAATTTCCCCATTCATTTGAATGGGGAAATTTTTACTTCCTTATATTTTCAGCCATTTCAGCTATTAAAATGTTGAGCTCTTCAAGGACATTCATTTTTTTTTTCAGAATTTTTCTAAACTTCATACCTCTGAAAATATTTAGCTTTATTTTGAAAGTTTTCCCTGATTCAAATGAATGGGAAAATTCTACTTTAGCATGCCTTCATCTATTTTGGGTCTAAAAATGTTCAGCTTTTCAAGGACATCCATGCTATTAACAATTTTTCAAAACATCACTCTTTTAAAATATTTATTCTGAAAAGTTTGCCCCTTTCTAATGAATCAGGAAATTCTGCTTAAGCATACTTTCAGCTCTTTCGGCTATTAAAATGTTCAAGTCTCCCATGACATTCATGCTTCGACTCAGAATTTTTATACAGTTCCCACTTCTGAAATATTTAGCTTTAATCTGAAAATTTCCCCCCATTCAAATTAATGGGAAAATTGTACTTCAGTATACTTTCAGGTAGATATGCCTTTCTGGTGTCAAAATGTTCAGCATTCTCATGGCAATCCTTCAGCACATTGCATCCACACGCATTTTCTACAGGAAATGCATTTCCCTAGTCTATTTAGCATTTTTGTTATGGTTTACTTATCATGTCATTGCTCCTGCTGCCGTTCTAAAACCACAATCCCTCCGATTTTCATACTAGTCCCGTAGCCTGCCTACCTACAAACAAACCAAATCAAGATGCAGCAAAAAGTATGTGAATATCTTGAGCGAATTAATACTCTAAATAAGCGGTTTAATAAAATAACAAATTCCTTCATCGGGGGCCAATGTTTTTAAAACACCTTCACCATTTCTAAACAGTTCTTCACAAACTAAGTTTGGGGCAGTGCCGATGCTTGACTTTCCACGAACCCCAACCACCGAAGAAGAGCCAATGTCAGGTGATAGCACAGAAGAAGAAGAAGAAGAAGCAATGGCGCTTGTAGCGGTGATGATTTGGATATACAAATTTTAATTTAACGCTATCGTCAGTAGCTAGCTGACTAAAGTCTAACTGTTGTATGGTGCTATGTATTATTGACGATAAACAGTTAGCTGGAGCCGACTGAGCTCGTTGTTGGACTAGTGTTATTCATTTCATCGCACCCCGGCGTCGTTTTCTGACCGTCAACGATGCCTCTGGGCTTGAAACCAAGTTGCGCTGTCTGCAAGACGAACTCTTCGTCGATGTGGAAGAAAGGGAACCAGGGAGAAATCCTCTGTAACAACTGCACAGGAAAGAGCAGCGGTAGCGGCGGAACATCGGGACCCTCTGTGTCCTCCACTACACAGCCCAGCAATGGCGGGGGCAAGCAGGTTGGTTACCCTGTGTACACGTTTCTGTAACACGGCCTGATTGTTGTGGGTACACTCATACTTTGGTGTTTTCAAAGGTAGTATCCACAAAAGTAAAACAAACACCCATACATCTGGGTTAAATGTACGGAGCCAAATGTACACAACGAGCAAACACAAAAAACTGATTAACTACCAGAAACCCAGTGGATATACTGTAATTCACAGTTCACATGGAATGAGAGCATCTAAATAACTGATAACGTGTTTTGTGTTTAGTCAAAGCAGGAGATCCACAGGAGATCTGCAAGGTTGAGAAGCACTAAGTATAAAGCTCCTGCATCTGAGAAGAAAGTGTCAACAAAGGGGAAAGGAAGAAGACACATATTCAAGTTGAAAAATGTAAGTTAAAGATGGATTTTATCAGCAATTTCTTTCATTGCGCATCATTATGAATTTACTGTATGTATTGACCTTTGTGTGTGATCTCTTTCTATAGCCAATCAAAGCACCAGAATCTGTTGCAACAATCATCACTTCAGAATCTTTATTTTATAAGGTATCTTATGTTGGTAAACAAAAATAATCACACATTTCACTTCAGTATCAGAATTGATAATGTTGTCATATACTTTATTTTCTTATCTGTTGTTAGCATTTCTCCATGTAAAACGTGAGAGAAGGAGCCAAACTGTAGTCATTCTCAGTCTGTTTGTACCCACAGGGTGTGTACTACCAGACAGGAGACGTGATCAAAGTAACAGATGAAGAGGACGGGAAGCCATACTATGCTCAGATTCGAGGCTTTGTGCAGGACCAATACTGTGAAAAGAGTGCAGCACTGACCTGGTTAATCCCCACACAGGCCAGCCCAAAGAACCACTTTGACCCCGGCACATACATTGTTGGTGAGCAGTGACAAATGAGAACTTTGTCATTTTTAGGCCTTTTATGTGACAATTTAAGGACTGTTGTTTTTTTTTTTTCCAGGTCCAGAAGAGGATCTGCCCAGAAAGATGGAGTACCTGGAGTTTGTATGTCATGCCCCCTCTGAGTATTTCAAGTCACGGAGCTCTCCATTTCCCACGATCCCCATCCGAACAGAAAAAGGTTACATCTGGACCCACATAGGACCCACACCAGCCCTCACTGTCAAAGAGTCTGTGGGTGGCAGCAGTTAACAGTACTTTGATATGGACCCAATCTGTTGCTTTTGAACAGACATTTGTACATTTACTTAATATAATGAAAACACAAACCGTTCTTACCTACAGCCATTACTTCAGATTAAAGATGAATTGTAATTTGATACATCAGAAACCAGGTGAAACATTGGACTATTTTGTATTTCATTTACAAAAAAAGCTAATTTTCATTGATTTTTTTGTCTCTCATTGTTAAAAAAATTCATTCATTCATTGTGTGGCTGCCTGGGCAGTAAGTCAACATGTCTTTTGTTTGACTCTCTATTTGCCTTTTGTGAATTAAGCTGTAAATAGCCTAATTATGGTAACAATAAAATAATATTACAATGAAAGAGTAATTAACTGTGACATGAGTGTTTTAATTGTCAATGTTGTGAAAGTCCATGAGATGCAGTGGTGCACTGAAGATGTTTTTGTTGTTCCAGCTTCCTGTGATTATCATGGTGCTCTGCAGTGGTGTCTGTGTTCTTGTATGACACTGAAAACAAGTCTCAGATGATGTTTCTGATGTAGGGAAAAAAAAGGTTGTCAGGACATCATTTTCACCTGAATATGGCGTTACAATCATACATAAAGATTTCAGAATTCAGTGAAGCAAGTCATTCAGAACCCTGCAGTAGTGACTAGTGTTCTATCAGTGCTATGCTGGGACATGCGCTAAGAGGTTTCCTGAGCATGTAAATGCACACACGTGATGAACAACTATATTATTTAAACATATTCAAAACTCTACATACTGTAGGTCCAGCAAAACGATTTATACCAATTTAAAGTTAAAGTCAGTGATTTGTTTCTAAAGATATTATCAATATTAGAAAATAGTTGATGAAAATGTGAAAAGACAGAACTGTGTAGTGCTGAATTGTGGAGTTAAATAGTTTTTTGGGGTGGGGCAGAAAGCATGGCTTGATGACACACTGAACACCTTTCAGATAAGACACGGTGGGTGCTGTGCTCCACTATTGAACCCATTTATTTCTATGTGTTGCAGCGTGTGTGTTCCACATACATCCCCCACAAAACCACAACACGCTGCTGTTTTTTGTGTACAATAAACAAAATAGATATGTCATGTAAATTAATGAGGTTGATATGTTGGAAAGTGGCATTTATGACTTTCAGACAAAACAAAAGTTAGCTGTTTCCCCTTGTTTCCGGTCTTTATGCTAAGCAAAATTTCAGGCTTCTGACTGCAGCTTGATATTTAGTGGACATATGTGACAGAGGTAATGTTACTGATCTTCTAATCTAACTCAGAAAGGAAGTCGATAAGCGTATTTCCCAAAATATCTAATGATTCATCTAAATGTTTATTACAAGTAGCAATAAGCTTCTTATTCTTATATGTGCACATATCAGACAGAGTATAACATGGTGCCTGAAGAGGAATCTTTCTTCACACTGTACAGTTTTGATGACTGGGGCAAGGTCACAAAGGAGGTAGCTTGCTTTTTCATTTAATATTTAAATAACTCAAATTTACAGTGCTTTATAAGACACATTGGATACACTCCATGTATGAGGTTCTAGAGGCATCTGTCAAGTGGCCTTATAATGGCCACACATCCCTGAAGATCAAATGTGCTATAAATCCTACCACCTGCCCAGACATGATCCGACATACATATAACATTTTTACTGTGACTCTAGAAATCATAAATATTTTTTAAACAGTGAAAACTGAAAGCACCACTGTGCCAAAACCGGTACTTGTTCCAGCACAGTGGGGCTTAAACTACAGTGACAACTCACTTCTGTGATGATAATGTCCTTATCTCATTGAAACTAGCAGCAGAGAAGGAGCCAAGTGCATCTCAGAGTGTAGGAAGCTCAGTAAGGAGCCTCTACTGTGTGGATGAAACAATAGAATGCAGAAACCACTATCTGGATCTAGTCTGACAGTACAGGCATAAAAACACCCTCTTTACCTATCAGTATATAAGCACTTCATTTTGAACTTGGAAAACACTTGACATCTTTTATCCAGTCATCCTCTCCACATCGCAGACAACACACTCATTCTGCTCTCCAGCACCACACAGTGGTAGCAAGTGAGAACTGCATCTCCGCTGAGCCCCTCAGAGGTCTCTGTGTTTCACTCCCTGAAAAGTAAGACCACATTAGTGGGGAATTACAGGAGCAGAGGAGAGAGAAAGTCCTGCAAGCATACTGCTTCCATGTCTCACCCTCCAGCACACAGTGTCCTCCAGCATTCCCACAGCAAGAGGCCTCGCTCCAGTGTACAAAATGCTGCCTCGCAACTTAGTCACATAGCAGGGAAAGACAGGGAAATATTTTCCAACCTTCAGCCTTCCTGTGGCATCCCCTTGGTCCAGAGACATGAGCACCATCATCACCATCACTACTACCACCCTTCGTGAAGGTATTTTGAACATATGAGATAGCTTGGTAGATTATCACCACAAAGTGTGATAGCTTGGGAGGTCTGCTGCAACTCATCAGGTCACTGCATCACCTCCTTTACACTGTATTAGATGTTTGGTATAATCAGGTTAAGGCACTGTTATCTAATGCAAACAAAGTTGTGTAAGTTTACATTTACTTCCTAGGTCATTCAATATCTGAATGTTGACAGTTTCATCTCAGGTAGATTACAGCTTTAACTATAATGTGATGTAACAGTGCACTGTATTGTGTTATACACTCACCAGCCACTTTATTAGGTACACCTGTACTATTATATGCATTTCAGTGCACCACCTCTGCCTTAACATCTGTGGTTATGAAGCTCAAAATGTTTCAGTTTTTGGTGAAATTGTCATAAATGTATAAATTCAATTCTTATTTACTGAATCATGCACCATGAATAATTTCACAGTTCATTCTTTATGTTACAATCAGGCAAAAACAGTATTTACTCAATATCAGCAAAACATTCAGGGGGCATAGGCCCACATTCATGGTATTTCTGTTCTATTTCTGCTCTCATGTTGTTTTCTTCCATCCTCACAACTCCTGTGGAGTGCAGGCCTCACAGAGAGGTGGTGTGATATAGTGACAGGCTTCCCAGTGGCATTCAAATAAATTGTTCCTGGCAAAAGTTGCAAATAGACCCTGTGCCCAATGAAGGGCGTGAGACAGCTGTTTCCATAAATAACCTCAACCCTCTTACCCACCACGTGATTTGTTGGCCTGTTGCTGCCTAGTCCCAGACAAGTGCACAGCGCCCAGACCAACAGCAACAGAGGATATCAGCAAAACAGAAAAACACAAAGGAGACATAACTCTAACACAGAGCTGTTTGACAGCAGCTCCCACAGAGAAACAACCAGGGATAAAGCATGAAATCGCTGCGTTTCCTTGCTGCTGAGGGCTTCATCAGGACTGGTCCAAGTACTCTGGAGAACCTCAACTGTGTGTCTTTTAATCTCTACCCACTTCTCTTCAAGGCCTGCTACCTCCATGAAGAGGCTGATCTTCTGCATGCTCTGGTCCAGACATGGCCTCTTCCTGAGCTCAGCCTACAAAGACTCCTGGGAAAGACAACCGACTGTCAACTGGACCTCACCTCACGCACCTGCCACATTTGTCTGAAGGCAGTTCTAACAGGCTTAAAGGTAGTTTTGCGTTTAACGTGTGTGCATAATCATATATCTCTCATACTTGTTCTATATTTGCATTTTCCTGTACCATATTTTTCACTTCTCATAGTGTGGCCTAACTCTTGTTTTCTAAAGGATTATGTGCTGTCTCCTCCAAGAACTTATGCCAAGATCCTGCATGTAGTTGACCTGACTGCCCTAAAGGACATTCAGCACCAGGCCTGTCCCTGCCGGTCCACCCTGGGTCGATGGGCACGAACCCAGCTCCTGACTCAAATGTGCTATGAAACTATGGTGGCCATGCATGCCAGTGATGTGTCCCAGTCTGCCCTTGAAACATCTGTCGATGTCCGCCTAAACGGCTTCGTCACAGGCCGCAACTATGAGCTGGTGGCTCAGGCCTTAGTCCTCCGCTGCCACTGTCCACTGAAGCTTCGCTTTGTTAGTTTTCGAGCTGATTCCCTAGCTCTCAAGCAGCTCTTTTATGTTCTTCGACTAGCAGAACCTGAGTCCATCATAAAGCTGGAGGTGGTGCACAATGTTCCACTGGAGGCCGCACATCTGGAAGTGTTGCTGTCCAGGGTGGAATTCCCCAGACTACAGTCTCTGAGCCTGCCGGCTGGAGCGTTGGACTTTAGGAGGCTGGGCTCTGATGATGATGATCTGCTGGCCACCATCGGCAGTCTGCTGTCACGGCTGAGAAGACTGACTGAGCTCTATGTTGGTTTCTCAACTCTCACTGGACACCTACGCAGACTGCTTAGGTGAGTAAATGGGCAGATGGGGAGATAAAAAAAGAGGTGTCCTTGTTTGTTCATTTATATAAACTAATTACACCTTGTGACTTGATGAACACTGCTGAGTGATGGCTCTTATGTCCATCTGACATGCACACTGCAGCAAGAGCTTTACTGTAACTCACAATAATCCCCTTAAATCAGTGTCACAGTATATTGCAGCTTTAAAGCTCTTGTTTAACAATGTTCTTAACACTGCAGATATAATGCCAGTATGAGGACAGACAGCTGCAGGTTGGCCAGAAACCCAGTGGATATACTGTAATTCACAGTTCACATGGAATGAAAGCAGAGCAAAACAACAGCTGTCAGATTAGGCAATGAATTGTTCTGGGGATATAGAAATGTGTCCGTCAGGCAGTGTTTATCAGAGACTGGTCAGCTACCAAGTGGTTTTACCAGATGTGTATGGGTTATTTTACAAATATTAAATTCTCTTGCAAAAGCAGCCATTATTTTTTTGCTACCATAACCAATTTCCATTTACCTGTTCTCTTTACCTAGTCCCCTCAACACTCCACTGCAGTGCCTAGAGTTGGCTAACTGTTGCCTGAACCGCATCGACATGACATACCTGGCCAACAGCCTCCACAGTGAGGCCTTGGTCCGCTTGGACATCAGTGGGCATGACATCTTCAGCACTTTCTCCACATCTTTCCATAAACTGCTCAGCCGATGCTCAGCCACATTAGTTAGCCTGGCACTTGAAGAGTGTAACATAGAGGACGAGCACATGAATGCCTTCATTAATGTTCTATCTGGCTGTCAGTCATTGGAGGAGCTCAAACTCCTGGGAAACCCTCTGACTTCTGTAGCCCTTAAAAGGTTATTCTCCATGTTGTCTGAAGGCTTTCCTAAGCTGAAGTACATAGAGGTACCAGTCCCCCGTGAGTGTTACTCTGAGGATGTCACTTATCCTCTTGAAGATTCAGTCCTACTGCATTACAACAAGGAGTTGTTTCAAGAAGTCAGGGGCCACCTGATGGGCATCCTGGAAGGAGCTGGCAGGGGGAATGTGGAGGTGTGCACCCCCCTCATGGGGGCCTACGATCCAGACATTAATGAAACCAGCAACGAGCTCGGGGTGTCAATGTTGAAATCTTTTAACAGTGTCATTGAGAACTTTATAGGTACCATAACTGATGTGGACAACAGGAGATCATGGGTTCAGAAAGAGAATTAATGAGGTCTCCAGTGGAAGGATAAAGTAAATGAATGGAAAGAAATGTCATGAATTCAAGGCTGTGTACATAGATCTAGACATTGTGAAGTAGATCTGACTCATCAGACCTTACCGAGATGTTCATGCTTTGCTGACTGAGTGACCCCTGCAGTCCCTTGCTTTGTTCACTGCTTTGAAGCCATGCTCCATTTAATTTAGCTATAATGCGAGTACAGTACAGACTCATCATTGGTCTATGCTTTACTGAAGGCCATTACTGTGGAAGTCGATCGAGTGAACTAGATTAATTTGATTATAGCTCACCTTCATTATACAGGAATTTCATATCCAACTACATATCTCAGCAGAAGATGATTATTTTCCTCCCAATACTGCCTACTAAGTCAAACAGGTGAGCAGTGCAAAATAATTTAACTACTGCGGTAGTTATGGTAGATACCTGAAGTTTGCTTTAGATATTTTGTTAGATGTATCTAGTGTATATTTATAAATATACACTATTTGGGGTGGCTGTGGCTTACGAGCTAGGGCAAGTCGTCTTCTGACCAGCAAGTTGGTGGTTTGACTCCCGGTATCCCCGCATGCCTAAGTGTCCCTGAGCAAGACACTGAACTCCGAATTGCTCCCGGTGGCTTGACTAGCGCTGTTGTTTGGCAGCCTTGTCGTCATCGGTGTGTTAATGGTGTATGATCTCCCTGTAAAGCGCTTTGGCCAGTGCAACACACTGTGAAAATGCGCTATATAAATACAGTCCATTTACCATATATTCCTACTTAAATGTTGCAAATAACTGGATTTGAGAAGGTAAACAGTACAAACATGCAACGTGGGGCAGACCCTATTTTAAAGAGGTGTACAAATGTTAGTTTCATTATGTCAAATAGCCTACTATCCCTAACCTAAAAAGTGACACTTGCACATCTTCCAAAATGTACATTTTAATGAGCACTCATGTATAGGTTACATTTCATTTTAAATATTACACCAGGGGACCACCATGCACTGACTTGAAGACGAGAATTAACAGCACGGATCAGGAACAACTTATTTCTTCATCCACTCCTGTCTTTCTTCCCTCTCACGGATCACCTCATCTAAATATGGTTTCAGGTAGCGGATATCCTAAAGGAAAAAGATGATGGAAAGTATATAAGATGTTGATAGCTTAAATCATAATTACAGCTTAAATTAATCAAGATGTGACCTGAGACTTCTAGTGAGTTGAGATGGAGACACTGTTATTGCTACATACGTTAGTTCAAATAAGTAAAATGAGCTAATTATCCATGTCCTATTTAAAACTACACATCGGTACATGGGGAAACAATGCAGTATAATATGCCCTTATATTAACCCCCACATCCACTCTCAGCAAAAACGTATTTCAGATTTCTTTAGTCTACCTCTTCATATTTTGTCCACTGGTCTTTAGGGAGGATCTGATGCTTCATGGAGAGATCCATGGCTCTTTTGAGCCTGAATACTCTGTCATTGTACACATTCTCTGGAAGCCTCTTCACAGCCTCTTTCACATCTGCATCTTCGTAGAGTGTGTCATCACGCACTAAACCTAACACAGCAAAAACACAATGCTGAAGATGCCAGGTGGTAGATATCCCAGACAATGATGTCTTCTCCCTTCATTTTAATTTTCATTGACGGTCTTTTCATGCAGTTGTCTAAGAGCTGGTAGAATTATTGGGTTGTAAACTCAAAAATATTCTGGCCAAATCATTATTCTTTGACCTTACCAAGCTTGTTGAAGCCACACAAGTTGTAATACCATTTTTGGAATCCAACCAGGAGCCTGCCTGTCGCTGCTGTGAACACAAGGAGGACACACACCACACAGACAGGATCAGTCAGGAAGCACAAACTTAAAGAAGAGCACATTTAAAAGTTAGCAGCAGATGTGTGAAAAAATCAGTATAGTTCCAAAAAGGATTTAATATTACTACTACTTTATATCAAATGTATTTTTCCTGTCCATTAACCTTGCAGATGATCTGTGTCTTTGCAGTGTTGGTAACTAAGTGGATACTTTATACTTCTAATCCACAAAAATACCACAGTAATACTGTACTACTTTAGGTAGCAAACAGCAGACAACCTGTCCATCATATTGCTAACAACTTTAGATATATTGGAATGACAGATGAAACAACACTATGCTAGTTCTGATGGTAAGGAGCTAACATTAGTTGATATCAAAGTATAGCTATTAGCATAACATAAAACGCTATATGTACTCGATTACAGCTATTAAACCACACACAACGAAACTTTTATCACTAAGCGGACAGCAGAACGTGTCTGGTTATAACAAAAATATATACTTTTACTTTGCATTTGTAAGTGCTATGCTAACGTTAGCTAATAAGCACTCTTAGCATCAGTTAGCACGGGGACACTCTAAAGGACACAGGTCAAATGCGTCAAAAGACGTGTTCAGTCGGAAAAATTGACATGACACAATATCATTTGTTACAGTATAATGTGTCACACCGTATTATTATAACATTATATTTGGTTAGTTGTATTAAAGTTGTAAATATAAAGCAGCGATATTCACTTACCTGGTGCCTTCGACGCCATATTTACCACTGTCAACGACCGCGGTGTGTTATGGGTAACTTTACATTAGCTTTGGAAAATTTCGGGAGCAAGTCGATCTTTGGATGGGACCTCACAGTTCCCCCACTTGAACATTGCTGAAAATCTGTGAGCATCCTAAATATTATATGCTCAGTAAAGTAATCTGTAAATAATAATAAAACATAATCAAAAAATAGTTGCAACCTCTGATATTCATCAATGGGGAGTGTAAATACTCTCAGAATCAGATATAAAGCCATTTGTATCATACAGTATTTGCTACGCGAGTTTGAGCAAAAAAAAAAAAAAATCGCCAAAAATGCCCCATGTATCAAAAGTGATACAAAAAAATAAAAATAAACAACATACCATGGCACATTTATTCTTATATGCCTGGACTGTCTATTCATAAATGGCAAATAAAAATCTTGACTCTTGAATTTTCTTTTGGATTTTGTTAAAAGGTTTAATAAACATCTCAGTTCCAAAAAATTAGAATGCTCTGGCTATTTTTTGATGTGTCAGGCTTTACAGGGTTAAGTAGTAGTAGTCTTAATAGGGTGTCTAAACTTTTGGACTTCAGTTTTTTTTTTTTTTTTAGTTCAGGAAATGAAACATAAACAAAACAAAATCAAAAAGAAGTAAATTAACATTTGAAGAAAGGCAAATTTTTTATGCCTATTTCGCAGGGGTGATACTCACTTTAAAAATCAACAGACAGTATTTCAGGCCGAAAATATCCATTGTTAACCTCCATTTTATATCACATTTACAAAAAACACCTTTATTTCAAAATCAAGTGATGCTCTAACTGTTTTAAAGACTTCCATGTCTGCATGTATCTGACTTGATGATATGTATTCAGTGTAAATGACCACTTGTTTTCTGAAGGCCCTTTTAATGTCCCCTCATGAAGACTCAGAGTGTCTTTTGGAACAAATAAAAATCTTCCACTGTGGCAAGAGCCACCTGAGTACAAAAAGTCTCATCTGGTAAGGACACCAGGCGGTCCAGGGAGATGTAGTTCGGCAGGGTTGAGTCATACTGTGCCTTTCCAAGGTACTCAAGGAATAGGTGGCGCTCTCTGACACGCAAGTACTTGGTATTCAGGACCTATGGGATAAAATTGACTCAAATAAAAATGCTGAATACAGATATAACGTAAATACACTTCATTCAGGCTTATGGTAAACTGGTAAAATGTACCTGTGGGAACTTGGCAATCAGGTGGTGTGGCACCTTCATGGTGTTGTGAATGAAGTCAAATATTTGGGTTAGCTTCCTTTTATTAGCAGTCAGCACCTTAGGGACGGCGATAACTATGTGTTGGATCTCATTTTTCTTGAAGCCAAACTCTATTTCACATACCTAAGTGGATCGCATTTGCCCACACACACACACACACACACACACACACACACACACACACACACACACACACACAGGATAAAAATATTAAGTATCCCAAGGGGTCACACAAACAATAGATGCTAATGAGTTCTTTTGTCAATCAATACCTTCAGATTTTCTTTAACAGGCTCCAAACTGCCACACAGAAGTCTGGGTAGTCGGGCTACAATGTTCCGAGTCTGGAAATAAAAACAGCTATTATTTTTTTGTTCTTCTTTCTGTCATTAAATTCACTATTTATTTTTATGCATAAATTACAAGACATTGTGATAATACTCAAAGAAATATGCTTACATGGGAAACACTGATGCTGAGCTGCTTCTGATAGAAACCTAGTCTGTTGTCCAACCTCTTCACATTGAAGTTAAGCAGATACGGAGCTCTGGAAACCATGGACGCAACAGTCTCAGAACTGAACTTCTTTGACTTGAGATAGTTCACCCTTTGCAAACAACAAAAAGAGAACATTATGACAGTCTAATGGCAGGTGCCACTGCAAAGAATGAAAATGACTTGTCACTACTATAGTATACAGTAAACACCAGAAAGTTTCATGCATGTGGTGACCTATCTCATTACACTGGTTTCACTTAAAGACATTTGGTGAAAATGAAGGCATCTGGTGTTTCTGTTTCAGAGATCTTATCATGTCACCTGGCATGCAGGTTGTCCAAATTCTCAGTGAGAATAAAAGGGTTGTGCGTAATTATATAGCCAAAGTGAGAGTCCTCCACCCCAATCTCTTTAAGAAACAGCAGCCTTGGGGCCACATCTGTGTTGAAGTCGAGCCTCAGTAACATGGAGCCCACATTAGGCCTTTGTTCCAGCTTCCACAGGTTAACACCTGCAATGATGAGGAAAGGTTGGATGAGCAGAAAAAAAGAGACAATTCTAAGACCACTTATGGTTCTAAATTGTTAAATTAAATATGATTAAAATGCTCTCTCTTATTTCGCTAGAATTGGATTACCTAGCTGTACCAACTTGCTCAGCATCTCAGACTTGTCAACGTAGTCTCTGAGAGAGATGGAGGCTGGAGGCATGGCTGTAGGAACACATATACTGACTGCCTCTTTATCACTAATCTCCTCTAATGCTGAAAATTCAGCAACAGCATCCAGATCTGATAAATGAAAAAAAAATAGACAAGATACCATGTTCAATTCTCTACCACAAAAACAATAAAATTCAAATCAAATTATGAATGGTTAGGCTGAATGAATACATCCCTATGGTCTACAACAAGCCAGGAAACCTACCTAATGACACCTGACTTTCAGTCACTGGAACAGCTTCTCTAATGGGCAACAGGGTGTTCTTGGATGCCACAACACCAGTTTTTGACAACTGCTCTCTGTACTTGTCTTGCTTAGTATCGGCTGCCAGATGTTTTGTAGCTATGTCACTGTAACAGAACATCTGATGTTTCCACTTCTGTCTTGCCCAACTTGTTGTGTAATTCCCCCTGATGAATGAGGATGCATTTAGAATTTTGACTGTATCGCAATGCCAAACTTGAGTGGAATGCTGCCAGGTAACGACCACTGTCTTGGAGCAAAGAAGACTTCTGCATCTCAGACATAGCTGTGCACAGGATAGAGCCATGGCAACTCTGCAGAAAATATGAACAAGGCATGTTTGAGTGGCATGCTATTCAATACAGAAATTAAGTTATGCTTATCTCTAGGCAAGGATGTTCTACTGTCAACATCCAAGAGCTTTTACAGGACAACATAATAACCCCATACAACAACAAAAAATAAGCTAAACAAATCTAAGTACCTTAAACATATAGCTATTATGTACACGTAAGAGTCAGACATCTCACCACATACAGGTCAGATTTTTATGATATACTGCGTTACTGGTAGTGCGAGACTACAAAGAAGAGTAGTGCGTGTACAGTATGCAGTCTGCATAGGCTTATCTATGACAATTAAAGTTAACATATTTACGACTTTCTGTACAGCTGTATAGGTTTATATGTGTACTTTTGTAACTTCATTGTGTTTTTCTGGTGAGACAAGTTCAAAGACAAATTTTCTCGCCATGAGACGTAACGATTTACTAATTCTGATTATGCACATTCTGTTATCTGCCGTGTATTTACACCAGTATTTCATAGGAATTGCTTTAGTCCCCTGACGTTAAAACAATTGCTTGGTGTGACGTGTAAAGCTTAAACTTACCCACCAGTATTATCCTTATCTACAAGATGTAGGGATTTAGAATGATTTACTTTTTCTTAAATTTTTCCATAATGAAGAAAATGTATAAAAGACATTTGTGACTCTTACAATAAGCTAGCTAGCTATAGCAAAACCTAACGTGAGTTACATCCTAGAAAGCTAGCGATATAACAAGAATGTGTACGCCATGAAATACCTCAAATGAAATAAAGCCAAAACATTATTTTAGAGAGTTAACGCTAACCTTTAACCCACAATGTTGGACCCCAAAACACAGATCCTCAGTACACCTCCATCCCCCCACAATGTTGGACCCCAAAACACAGACCCTCAATACAACTCCATCCTCAGATGTCGCACAACGTCAACTGTTTTCACGTGCACAGTACCGGAAAAACTGAACGGAAATAGGAATGTATTACAACGACATATTTGTGGGTATAGCTAAATGCAGTTAATATACTCATAAATAAGAATATATATATATACTGTCAAATTTAATTGAATACGAGGGCTACAGTTACTTGCAAAATTAAATAATTTGTTGTACTTGTGTTTCTATTTGTATTTTGGTGACTACTACCGCGCATTTACAAGTATTATACACCCTTCCCCCTCCCCTGTTTTTTGTTCTGTGGTTCAGTCCATCATTTGGGTTGTGGCTTGTGGAGCTGTAGTCGTGTCTTTGCGTTTGTTTTCACAACCTCTATTTTTAGCCATTTAAGCCCACATTGGTATAATTCAGAAAGTAACACACACTAGAAGCATGGCAGCCGCTGTCACCCCCCGAACACCGCGGAAGGATGATAGCAACCATAGGTTACATTTCCGAATGATAAACGAGCAACAAGTGGAAGATATCTGCATTGACTTTTTCTACAAGCCACACACTATCACACTGCTGACGGCTACTGTGCTCAGTCTCATGTACTTTGCATTTACCAGGTAAATAACAGTGTGAAGCTAAGTGCTGTATTATACCCGTTAAATGAGTATGAAACCATTCCTGGCCCACACTTTAACTGCCTATAACTGAATGTAAAGCGGGAGCATAAGATAATCTTGTGATATTGTTAAAGGGATGATAAGCAATCAGACGACAACCTCCGAGTTGGTTTATTAGTGGTTGTTTCCTTCTTCCTGGTCATCAGTGTCCTGGCCTTTCCTAATGGTAAGCATAGTAACTAAGCCTATACTGGCTCCATCATTAAATGGTGATTAAGCTCCAGCCCATATTTTATGTATTTCTTAGTTTAGTTCTGAAACAATCATTAAATTGACATGAACATTTTGATTATAATAGTTTGTCATTTTTTCAATCACAGCGCCATATTTTCTCAGCTTCCACCAGTACTAGGTTTTGCTGGTTTTCTTTATCTTGCGTAATAGTAAATTGAATATTCTGGGGGTTTGGACTTTTAGTTGAAGGAATCGGACAAATTGAAGATGTTATCATGGGCTTTAGGAAATTGTGAGAGGCATTTGTCACCATTTAATGGCACTCTAAAGGCCAAAAGATTATTCACTTTATCAAGAGATTATGCAGCAGATTATAAAAGTTATTATTACTTGCAGTGTTGATTCAGGTATGCACTGGTCATATTGAAGTCAAAATGCCAGTCTAAATATCCTTATGCAGTCTGAAAGTTGATTCTTTTCTTCTGAAACAGTAGTTTGACAAAAGAGTATTTCCAGAGCTTTCAACTATATCTCATGGTTCTATTTCGTATGGGCTTCGTCCAAGCTTCTATAAGTATAGGTGTAGCCCTCTAAGAGCTGTCGCTATTGGGTTTATCCCTCGCGCATGCGCAGTCCTGAAGAGATTCTTTCGCGCCCTGTACCCTGCACTGGGCTGTCCTCAGTTAGGTCCGCAGCAGCAGTATAACTGCCACTGTGACCTAAGCTCGCCTCCTTCTTTTTCTTCAACAGTTCTAAAGAGCATTCTCATAAGAGAACAACTATGGCCTAACCATGACATGTCTGCCCCTCAGCACCAGTGCAAAGTGTTTCACCACCTTCAGCACTGTGGCTAGTTCCAGGCAGTTGATGTGGAGAGACAGGGTGTGATCCCACTGTCCTCCCACAGCCTGTGACAGACCCGGGCGCGTGCTGCGGCC
>NW_018127962.1:25989-42524 GCF_001952655.1 Monopterus albus
GAGGGAGGGGAGGGCGATGTTGTTGACCGCAGCTCCAGCCTGGGAGGCGCATTGGTGGATACAGTCCGTGAGCCAAGCCAGTGACCTGGTCTCGGGGCAGTGGAGGTGTGGGGCGCTGTTTGCCAAAGAACGCCATCTTAGGGAGCAGGATGGAGGAGATGCTGGTCTCCAGCGGCACGGATGGTTGGTCGGTCATCCCCTCGACTCTGGTGAGTGCCTCATAGTGGGGGACTGGAGCCCGCAGGCTCCACAGCTGTTCTCCTGCCTCGGAGAAGAAGGGCTGGATAGCAGGGAAACTGGGCCAGGCTGGAGGAGGCTTACTCAGTTGCTCTGCTCTGTAGTAATCTCCCACCATGTCCGAGGGGGCAGGAGGTGGTCCAGCCACAGGAATGGGGATGCCTTTACAACCTGCTGCCTTGGCGATAATTCCCGGCTAGTCGTGGAGCAGAGCACCAAGCGCCGAAGGATGGCCAGCGGTGGAAGCATGCTGCTCAGCCAGGGGTAGCTTGTCTCTGTCCAAATCGGCTATTGGGTCAATCGGAGAACCGGGGGAGCCGGCTATGGGGGGAAACAGGTCATTGGACCCGGGCCCCCAGAACTCCAGTGGGGCGTCCACCACGGGGCTGTCACCACGAGAGGCTGAGGAGATGCCATCATCTGGCCCGTTCTCTTTCATTGCAGCGAAAGCATCCACTCTCCACTGCTTCTCCGCTACCAGCAGGCAAGCGCAGAAGGGGCAAGCAGCCTGGGGGGAGAGGGCCAGCTCGGGAGACAGGGTTCACAGCGGGGGTGCGGGTTGCTGGCCAGAATGAAGCCCATGTCGCAGTCGGGGCATACAGTGACAGCAGGGCAGCGCCGGGTTCCACTGGAGGAGGAGAGTTGCTCTTAGGCCATAGTTGTTCTCTTATGAGAATGCTCTTTAGAACTGTTGAAGAAAAAGAAGGAGGCGAGCTTAGGTCACAGTGGCAGTTATACTGCTGCTGCGGACCTAATTGAGGACAGCCCAGTGCAGGGCACAGGGGCGAAAGAATCTCTTCAGGACTGCGCATGCACGAGGGATAAACCCAATAGCGACAGCTCTTAGAGGGCTACACCTATACTTGTAGAAGCTTGGGTTACTGTACGTAACCATCGTCTTCTTCCTTTAAGAGAGAGCTTACTGAGTTGTCATATAGATAGTGCATTTGTCAATAATGGAAATTTGGTAATCTGATAAAAGGTGGTCAATGTATAAAGCACATGTGTCAAACTCAATGCCCGTGAGATCATTTTATATATCTTTTTTTTTTAAGACATATATGGCCCTGCGATATGAAGCGCCGATAACACACAAAATACAAATCCCATAATGCAGCGCAACAGCTGCCTTACCGAAAGATAGGCTACCTGCGATCATTCCCGCGTCAACTACGGTAGAGGTAGAGGAGTTGAAGAGGAATATGACATCACAGCAGACGTTTTCACCAAAGTGAAATCACACAGTGAAGCTGCTGTGAAAGCAAGTTTTATTGCAGCAGAGGAGAAAATCAGCCCGGACATTTACTGAGGGAGAGTTTCTGAAGAGCTGCATGATGAAAGTGTGAGACGTCTGGTGTCCAGACAAAAAGCAGGTGTTTGTAAATGTAAGGCTTAGCAGAAATACGGTTGGTGATTTTAAGTTCAAGTTTATTTATTTTGGAATAATATTGTATCCTGTCTGTTTCGATTCATATTTATGTTCAAAAAAACATTTAGTTTTAGTCTGTTCAATAAATTTGTATCCGGTTCGGACCGCGACCTAAAGTGTGTTTTGAGTTTTGGCCCCCTGTGCGATTGAGTTTGACACCCCTGGTATAAACAGAGCTACATACAGTATCTGTATGATAACTGAGCAACTGAAGATATGGTTTTAAACTATGGGTCAAAAAACTATTAGGTGAACTTTAGGACTTTTTGTCAGTTTTTGCTGATTGATACAGTACAAACATAGTAAATTTTACTCATGATTCTTTATTCATCAGGACCTTTTACCAGGCCACACCCGGCAATATGGCGAATGGTGTTTGGTGAGTAGTCTGAGTGACCTGACATTTCTATATAGATCCAGTTTTCACTTGTTTTTATCCTCACTCCTCTCTCCTGTCCTGGCTAGGTCTCAGTGTTCTCTACTTCCTATTTCTTGTCTTCCTCATCTTCCTCAACTGGGAGCAAGTGAAGACTTTGATGTACTGGTTGGACCCTAATCTGCGTTATGCCACACGGGAAGCTGACATCATGGTGAGGATGTTTTTGAAACTCTGTCATCTGACAGCATCAGGGCAAGTTAACACCATATCTGTTATGTTGGAAGAGGTCAAAATGAGGAATGGAGGCAGTGAGAAACACTCTGTCCCACCTTGTTTATTGTCATACAAATTTCCTTACTTTGTCCAGATGTCTCTATGGATGTAAAGAACCTCAGGTTACAAACACTATACTGACAATGTACATCTATGCATCATACATCCCATTATTCATAGGTGCCCATTCAAAGAGCAAATGGAACACCCCTGCTGCAACAAAAGATCACTGATTTGGGCTTTTTGTGGAACCTTTTCTGAAATTTAATGTAGAAGAGATTTATGGTTCTATTTTCAGGAATTTGTTTAAGATAAAAGCACTCCTGGCTCTTACCATACAGGTATCAGGATTCTTTTGGTTTCCATTGTGTTTGTATTAATTCTGTCACTTGTACCCTTACAGGAATATGCTGTAAACTGTACAGTGATAACATGGGAGCGCATCCTGAGCCATTGTGACATCTTTGCATTTGGCCACTTTGCAGGCTGGGCTATGAAGGCTCTCCTAATCCGCAGCTACAGCCTGTGTTGGACCATCAGCATCACCTGGGACCTGTCTGAGGTAACGTGTGTGTGTGTGTGTGTGTATGTGTGTGTGTGTGTGTGTGTACACCTGTTCAAATATGGTCCGACTTTATCTGCATGAGTTAAAATATGTGAAATTGCAGCTGTCTAAGGACCTAAACAGTAATTCAATCAACAAGGTCATGGAAAAAAAGATCCGATATGTATTGTCACACAACATTGCTTCACCTCAGTTAGTGCAGTTAACAGCACTTGATTGTTTAGGAAAAACCTCAACAAAACAGTAGTATCAGCAGAATTCCATGTGCATAATGAACTGTTTCCTTGACTGCTGCCAGTTGTTGACTAGACAGATTTGTCATGAGATGCAGATCCATCACAGTTTTGACTTCGTCACAGAGCCTATTGTCATATAAGGTGCCACAAACATGAAAAAACACACTCTATATTTATATGTTATAGATTGCTTATTTTCTAATAGAAATGACATCCCTTGATTTTAAAAGCATTTCTTAATTCATCAGCTTTTTTCTCTCCCCACTTAAATTCTATATTCATGCTCCTTTCTCTCCTTTGCACTCTTTTTGAACAGTTGTTCTTCATGCACCTTCTGCCAAATTTTGCGGAGTGCTGGTGGGATCAGGTGATACTGGACATTCTGTTGTGTAATGGAGGAGGCATCTGGATGGGTATGACAGTCTGCCGCTTTTTGGAGATGAGGACCTACCACTGGGCCAGTATCAAGTCAGTGATGGGTTCTTCTTTTCTGTGAATCACTGATATTTTACACAAAGTATTTATAGATCACTGAGAGATTTTGGGTGCCCAATTAAAAATACAGGCAAGTTCCTATTTACAGGATCCAATTAGCTCAGTAGTTCCCAAAGCACATAATCAATAGCATTTTTAACAACCAGAAACAGTACTGAGAAACATATTAACAAAGGTTATATGTAGAACATTATTGAAATAGCATTGTTAGGAACATGAACTCTAACACTTAACATGCATGTTTTTTATAAGTTCTGTTGTGCAATAAAAGGTTTTTTACTTGAAACAAGAAAACAGTTGGAACTAATAGCCTTAATGATGTCTTCATTCCTTAGAGTAGCAGTTAATACAGTTATTAGTTACACCTGTGATTGAGAAGACAAAATATCTCTTCTGCAGATGATGTTCAGATAGGTTATGAGAGGTTTGTGCTTTAGTTTGAAGTGTATATGTGTTTATGTCAGTATTGTTAAAAGCACATATACTGTGTCTGTTCAGGGAAATCCACACCACCACAGGGAAAATAAAGCGAGCTGTGCTCCAATTCACACCAGCCAGTTGGACTTATGTGCGCTGGTTTGACCCAAAGTCCTCCTTTCAGAGGCTAGCAGGCATCTACTTCTTTATGATCCTATGGCAGGTAGGCTTTGACCTTTGACAAAGAAGTACTTAGAATATTGTCAAAGTCCCTGCTTTTAGAGCTCCAGATAACACTTAGTTTCACTATTAACCTGTTTTTTTTTTTGTTTGTTTGTTTGTTTGTTTTTTACTTTGCCTTTTTTTAAATAACGAATCGGTGAATTACATATTCTACAACGACTTCCTCGTTCACAAATACACAAAACACCAATGGGAGTTCTGTTAAATCCTGTCTGTCTTGCACCCTTTTATCTTTACAGCTGACTGAGCTGAACACATTCTTCCTCAAGCATATCTTCATATTCCAGGCATCTCACCCACTCAGCTGGTGTCGTATCCTCCTCATTGGAGTCATCACTGCACCGACTGTACGGTAAGTTCAACCTTCAAAATGGCAATGTTATTTTTGTGAGCAACAATAAATGTGTAGTAAGTTTATTTTATTTGTAGGATATTTAATCCTGGCCAGTCAAATGTTTTCTATGTTCTTGTTAAAAAACAGTGGCTTATGTTTTTCAACCTTTTTCAGGCAATATTATGCATACCTGACAGACACTCAGTGTAAACGTGTTGGCACACAGTGTTGGGTGTTTGGGTAAGTATCTTTTCTTCTGCTAATTCATGTCTTTAGTGATTTAGAAGCAAGTTATTTCAAAGTATTTCTTGAAAACTTGGTATGCCTCCATTAGGAATTCCTTGGTTAACTATCAACACTATTTCAATTTTAGCATTAATAGCAATGGTCTGGTAAGGAAATGGACACTGAATTTTGCACTGAGTTCTCTTCATGTCTGCTTGCATATATGACAATGAAGAAAGAGGCTGTGTGGATATCCCTGTTATTAATCAAACTGGCAACTGGGAGTAAACATTATCATGTGTTACTCATCTGTTCCTCTTTGTGGTTCAAATATGTTGATGGATGTAGAAAGAAGGACCTAGAGTGATGCAGATCCAAATATGACAACCAGTCAAGGTTGTCACACAGTTGCATCATAACCGTGAATAGATTTCAGCCAAACTGATACAGAAGTTTTCATTTAAACTTAATTTGCCAAATGCTCTATTTAGTATCTTGTATGTTTTACCAGGTCTTACAGGGTATTATAGTGTGGCTGAAAGATGAACAGACAAAAACACATAAAAAATGTATGTTTAGTTTTTATTTAAACTGTAATGATACACTCAAATGTGTCTTTATTGAGATGTAATTTTATTGATTTTATTTCAAGGCAATTGAAATTCATAACATTATACAGTTATTGACCCCATTTAGGACACACAGCTGCTGATGCCTGTAGTCCGCTTCAGTTTCTATAGTAACAAGATAGGATCTCTCCATCTGGACAAAAGAGGCTGGTCTCTTGTCTAAGGTTTACCCCCTGTGGTGTAACAAAAAAAAAAATCTGTTATGGGTTGAATGGCTGGGAAATAGAAAATATGTATATGGATTTGTATACAGTATGAATTCACTGAGTTCCACTGCAAAGAAACAGCATTGCCAAGAGGGGGAGCCATTGTTAAATACAACACCCTGTGTTTAGTATTTCCATAGCAACAGTATTGTTTATCTAATTGTATTCTTATATGTCCCCTCAGAGCTATCGCGTTCCTGGAGGCTCTTGCTTGTGTGAAATTTGGTCATGATTTGTTTTCCAAGACACAAATACGCTATGTACTCCTGTGGCTGATCTGTCTGGTAAGAAGAGACGTGTGTGTGTGTGTGTGTGTGTGCGTGCGCGCGCGCACTAGTAAAGGACATGTTTCACTTCAGAGAGTCTGGATCTGAGGCCTGAGAATTATATAACTGGAGTTCTAGTGTAAATGTAATAACACTACGATGTTCTACACCAACCAATATATAAAGAACAATATTGAAAATGATAATAACAATGTCAAATATTACTGTGTTTCTGCCAGTTGTTTTTCAAAAAATAAAGGTGCCTGGTTAATACTGCATTGGACCATTTGTTGCCCTAATAACAATGCCCATGAAGAGTGGCAGTGACCTGCGGCACATTGCTATTAGCTGACCATACAGACAGGAATACTTAACTCAAATATCAAGGATACATGTTTCTTTCTAAGGATCCTGCTTTTGAGTTTATTCCATATGTACTGTAATCATTGTACACCACTGAGTTTGACACCTTCAAACAGCCTTTCTACAGTCTTGACAGTGTTCACAGTTTCCATCTACATAGTAGACATCGACTAATGCTTTAAAGTCAATTTTTGCAACCTTGTTCACATGCAAAGTGTTGACATATGGTTGCTATAGTATACACCTGCTAACTGTGTTGCAATAAAAATTTAACCTAAGGGTTTATGGTTTTCTGCTCACTTTGTGTAGTTTCTGTCATGTCCTTAGAAGAAACAAAAATTGTGTTTAACTAGACTGTTTTGAATCTGCTTCTACATTTTTAGGCACTCATCACACTTTTATGCTTATATGGGATGGTGTGGTATGAACAAAATAAAATGAAGGTGAGATGTTACCTTGATTCTTGCAATTTAATAAATGTTATAAGAGCAACTTATAACAGAGCAAATCTTGTTTTGCTGTCCTGTTGTTTGTTACAAATTGTATTGTTCCTAACAGATATTTTGAGCTGTCATTGTAGGAAAGGCACAGGTGTAACTAATAATGATTTATAACACCAGGACCTTGAAATACAAAAGGCCAAATGGAATTCAGCCATCATTTATTTTACTATTTATACCTGTTTCCTCCTTGACATTTTAAAATGCTTTCTATGAAAAAGGTCTCCAGACTTAAAACCTTTAACCAGAGGAGGTCAGGAAAACTGTTCCTTTATGTTTGTTATATCACTTGTTAATTTGTTCATCTTATTAGTATTCATCAGAAATGGCTCTAAGCTTCCTTCTGTTTACAGAGTGTTTCTTTGCAAAGTGAGGACTGTGATGACAGCAGTGTTGTCAACTCATGTGATTTAGTCCCAGATGGTACTGCAGGTCAGTCTCATAACATGCAGACTGGTGCCAACTCTTCATTTAACTCCAGAACAAATTTTTAAATAATGCTGTCGTTTTCTTCCACAGGTCAGACGGAGTCCTTGAGAAGTTTACAGCCTACAAAACGGAGGAATAGATTAGTGAATGGCCGTGGAGGGAAGAGACAATAAACACCACCACTAAAGCATCCAACAAGGGGTATGCAGTATGCACTTAAATTTACTAAATAATTGTGGTTAAAGTTGTATCAAGGATTGAATTAATGCTAGATGCCAAAAAGCAGACTTCAAATTAGTCACATCAGCAAGCCTTGATAGAGCTGCACACTGGGGTGAATATGCACAGGATTTTAAAGCAGAACATTGCTTCACTTGGATTGTAAAAATTAACGTGCTAGACTATGTGTTGTCCTGCACCCAACAATTTGTGAATGTTATTAGAATGCTTACGGACCAGTCAACACCACCACCCTGAGTACGTGCATCCTACTGGCACTCTAAATATTACTGTGTACAGCTTTACTAGAGAAACTAAAGATAATTATTGTTGTGTGTGGCATTTTGTAAATCATTTGGTGATAATTATATGTTAAGCTTAGGGATTTAATATATAAATAATTAATATACATATATTATATAGAAAATAATTTGGAAAAGTGACCACAATTTGCTCCTTCCATAATACAGTAAAGTGCTGGTATGCGTGCTTTTCCTCAGTCAGTACAGCATCATCAAAGATGTTTTTGTTTACTTCAAATGAGAGGAACACCCAGGTGTTCAGGTTACTGAAACAGCAGTAGCCTTTATGTTTTACATTAATTTCTTAACCTTTTAAGTTTTCATCTGTTTGCTTATTGGAGCTGTTTTAGCTGTACATGACTTTTGTAAATTTGCGAGTGTTTGTAATTATGGTGAAGTAATCAGTGTACAATATGTGTAAGATGTACTGACAAAGAATACTGAGACATTCAGGGCAATAGCACTGTGACATTTAGCAGCACTGGATAATCACTTGTAAAATAATGCTTTTGAAAAGGCAGTCTTTTTGAGTGTTTTTTTTTCTAGTCATCCAAATTAAAATGTTAATAACCACTGAGTGACTGGTCCGTATAAGCGGTTCTTAATGTTATTGAACAATGCCATTTCATTTCAAATTTAGTGTTAGGATATATTTTACAGTATAACTTTTTATTAACTTAACCAGTATTAGTAAGGCCATGTTTTTTGAGTATATATTAATGTTAATTGAAACAAACCTTATGTAGCACTAGTCAGTCCCAATGATTTCCAAAATGAAAACACCTGCAATGCTATACTGTATTAAATATAAAATGTTTAATCATTATATTTGTAACAGTTCACTTGGTATTCCTTTTTTATTTTTATATATGGGTGGATTTTCTTGTTTTTGTACACAATTAAATAACTACACATTACAATTTTTTTGTGATATTTGTCCTTGTCCTTGTCCTTGAGGTCTCTCCTGTAACAAACAGACACACATTAATTTTGCCATCTTAATTTATGTTTCACACCTGCATATAAACTATTAGTATTAATAATTTATTAGTATTTGTGGTGAAGAAATTATTTATAATGATTTACTAATCATCTAACAGTAGTGGAAGAAATATTCAAATCTTGTACTTAAAGTAGAAGTACTAATACCACAGCATAGCTATAGTCACAAGTAAAGATCCTGCATTCCATAGTTTACTTAAATACATCAGTATAGACTTCAAAATATACTTAAAAGTACCAAAAATAAGAATAGTTCTCATGCAGAATTTTATATCAGAACAGTGTATATTTTATTATTCAATGCATTTATGTGTACTCATTACTTAAATGTTGCAGCTGGTAAAGGTAGTATATAAATTGAAAGTAGCCTACTTAAGTAAAGTACGTGTAGCATATGTAATAGGCTAATTTGAGTAGGCTAGTAGTACTTTACCCTCTACCGTAGTCGGCTTTTGTTTCAGCTCTATTAAAGTAGTAATTACAAAATGCTTCATTTTTAATATACAAGTTTTTTAATGTTTTATTTTCAATCTAAACATTTTTTTTACTTTACTATATAATAGTTTTTAATCATATGGAAGAAAATAATCCCTTGTGCCGAGTCCTATCAAACTTACCTTTTTATGTTCAGTGACTACATTTCCCATGACATCTCTGTTAGTGGCCGCTGTGCTGGATGACAGCTATCCGGCGCCGAAACAACGATAGACACTCAGACGAGAGAGCCATGGCGGCCACGGGTGGAGGGAAAATTAGAAGCAGGAGATATCATATCGCTTCTAAACCTTACGCCAAGAGTAAACAGGTAAATCGAGTGAAAGTTTTCGTGTTAAAACCCCCTGTTGAGGATGTTACGGTGACCGCAGTGCCATTATCTCTCAGCTTTTGTTATTGTTTTGCTGGAGACATTTTGTGGCCTGCTGTTAGCGCTCATGGCCTCCACGCGCTGCTATCATGTTCGGGAAATGCTAGATAATGTTAACTAGCAAGCTGGTTTATAGGGTAGCAAAATTAGACAGACTTGACAGGTCTAATCACAACACAGCCAGTCGTTTGGACTAGTTAAATAGGTGTTTTGTAAAGTGAAAGTGCACACAAGACATGCTGGGATTACCAACCTTTTCTCTGTTGGTACGTTATTAGCTGCTAACGAAGTTAGCGGAAAGCAAGGTAATTCTAAGTTTTAGCTAGCTAGCATCCGCGAGTAAAGCATTGTTATCTTCGGTTCTTAAGTTTGGAGGATCCACGCCGTTACCGGTAGAAGTAGTATCTTCGTTTTTTCCCCCCCAAAATACACCTGTACAAATCTGTCTGTAACCAGCTTTCATGCTGGTCTAATTTAAGATTTTGTTCTTGGCGTCTTGGGAAATATTTTGGATGTAGTGCTAGCTAACGTTAGCCAAATCTCAGGCAGTTGGATTGCGCATGAAGCTTTGGCTGATTGGGAGCACACATGGTAGCTTGAGTTGAAACATTTGCCGCTTGGACATCAACTAATGTTCGCTTTAAAACCACTCCATAGCCTTAGCACTGTGCAAGACATGTCTTTGTACATAACTACAAATGAGACATTTTATTATATGAAAGTCAGCCTGCCTGCCAGTGCTTTGGCTGGAGAGGCAACTTTAAAATTTATGTCAGCGAATCTGACAATAGATTATTGTTAGTGCCACAACCAGTTGGTCATTTTAACTAAAGGTTAGTTTAGCTACATTAATCAATTGTCCGTTTATGGTACAAGGAAACAAAATTTGAATGGATAGTCATTGTTTATCTCTCGCAGTTATCCATATTTGTGAGCTTCACCAACCTTTTATACTGTTTGCTAAATTATAAAAAATAAAAATAAAAAATACGCAGGTTCAAGCTTGGCGTTTATTGTATTTGTTGGACATTGTTGGTTTGGACGTGAATGCATCATCTGTGTCACTCTTTAATGTTTACTTTTAATCGATCGAAGTCAGGTGGGGGAAAATGCCTCTGCATACGAAAATTAAATGCAGCAGGACACAAACTACTGTCCACAAAATAACCATAAACTCAACACGAACTGCATTAGTTTAACAATGTGGGCCTGATAAACATTTTGCTTAGTGTAGGTTTTGTTCTTCTTTTGTAGTTAAGCAAAATCATATAATTTCTTGCATTTCAAAGCCAGTCAAAGAAGTTACAATATGTTGCTATCTTGCCATTTATCAGTAACATGCTGTAGTTCTTGACACCCTGTCCCTCTTCATCAGTGCCACAACCTTTGATTATTAGATGGTGATTCGTTTGCTATTGTTTAGTGTGTTGAAACAAAGAGGCAATATCCGGAGTGATGCTTTCAAGGCAAGAACCACAGAGCAACTGACAAACATGAATGTAAACATTTTTAATTAAATAAGTATCTTTTAAGTATTCATATATTTCATTACATATCAAATAATGCTGAGGTATTTGAACTTAATACAGATGTGTGTCGGCTGAAGTCAGCCAAAAACAATAATTATCCAAATCTTTTGTACAGTTACCCTTAAAAGATGAGTTTAATGTTTCTGGACTAGCTTGGTTTACACACCACTGCTTATTAAAAAAGCAGGAGCATGATAAGACATGCAATATTTGTATTGCATCCATTGTAGTATTCAGTGATTTTTCTCACAGCTTCTGTTATTGTTTTCAAGTTGTAACAGTGGGGGAAGTCCTCGTCAACACTTACTGTACCACTTCACATGGCACATTTGAACTAAAAGTACATGCTCATCGCTTTCATTCATCTTTGATTTAACACTTTTTTGCCTTGAAGAGCTAGATGCGCTGATTTGCTCAGGTACTGGCATATAAAATCTCTTTGTGTTTCTGTTTGACACGATGGCCATCTGAGAGAGCAGTGTCAGTTAGGGATGGGGGTTTTTTTTTAGCCAATAGCCAGTTTTGTTTTGGATGTGATTCCAGGCTCAGTGAGGGTTTAGAAATGATTCAGGTTAGCCAAAATGCTTCTGGACCCCATCCCTAGTGTCAGTCAACCACAGGTTACTTAGTCACATGACCCTGCTACAGCAAGAAATGTGGCACCCTTAAATCCCCTTAAGCAATAGCTTATGTAGTGTTATGTAAACAAGTGCTGCTGATTATTACATTAGTCTTTGACTAGTTAAAGTTGTGTGTATTTGCACATAGGTTAAAGTGCAGGGTGGTCCACAGGTGTACGTCATAGATAAGCAGAAGCCAAGAGGCACATATGGATCTTAATCAGAAAATGAAAGCTACTGCAGGTTATACAGCATGTACAAGGAGATGCACCAGCTAGTTAGCTCCTCTTCTCTATTCATCTTTCTACCTCTCCATCTACTTTCTTGTCACTAGTACATCATGCAGCATTGCCTTATCTGAAGACATCCAAGTAGAGTCACAGTACTTATCTAAGAGCTAAAGAAATGGTATTCTGAATAGAATTGATGCATATACATAGACAAAGAAACAAATATGGCTGGATGGTCAAACTTGTCAAAAGTTTTGCATGGCCTTGTTGACTGCTCTCCTCTACAGCTTTCCATTTAATTGGTTGGTGCATTCATGTTAAAGCTTTTGCTTCTGGCTTTGCCATCATCTCCTACCACAGAGGAGGAGAGGCTCCAGAACGCCTCTGTCCAACCGGGGCATCATTTTTGAATATTCAGCTACTGGAGCAAATTTTGCTTAAGGCTGAAGGTTTTTGTGGCATTTCAACACCTTTTTTTGAACACAATATACTGTGTAGCTAACTCCTGTATTTGGAAAGCTGTTCACCAGTGATAGGTAAGGTCAAGTTTCCCAGTTAAGACCTAGAAAGTCCCCTAAATATAAAATGCATTTTCTCTCCAAGTTTACAGGTAAGACTCGTCTATCATCCAGTATTAGACTTTGGTACAGTGCAGATCAGTGTCACTTGCTCACTATTGTACAGAAGCATACACAGTGCCTGACCCAGTTTTTCCTCTTACTGAGCTTGTGTTTTGCTTTGCACTGGGGATGATGAATGGCTTCTCACTGCCATTGGGTCTGTTCAGCTGATTCAGATGATACCATGAAGCGTTGATATCCAAGTGTTCTCTCTGATCCACAAAAAGGCCATATAAAAAAAAATATTAAAAAAAAATTGTGGAATTGTTTTGCCATGAATTCATTATTGTTTTTTGAACCCCATAAATGCAAGTAGAAGATAATTATCTATGTAGAGATACTGCTTGCAAACCAATGAGGTAAGATGATGTCATGGGGTAGGACTGGATAAGTCTGACTTCTTCCTACTCCATTCAAGCATGTACTAGGTATAAGCACATTGATATTGGATTAGCATTTGTTGGATATGTGTAAAATTATGTGTGCTGATATATCAACTGTTTTTACATGCTTGAAAGAATAAATAAATCAAATCAAATCAAAAATAAATCTACAAGATTTAGCTAGCAAAACACTTTCACATGCAGCTTTGTTTTATGTACTTTGAATTTTATATGATAATTATCAATGGAGCTTTCAAATAAGACTAGAGACAGTTTTTATGAGTGGATAATGGTTTGTCTGTATCCATTCGTCTCTGCCTTTCAGTCATTTCACCCCCTGTTCACAGCTTCTTCACCCTTATGTTTTTAGCAACACCAGTCAGGCCTCATCAGCAGAGTGACGGACACAGTAAAGAGCATCGTTCCTTCCTGGCTCCAGAAATATTTCAAGAATGAAGATGCTCCTGAAGGAAGAGGAGCTGTACAAGGGACAGACGAGAACTGCAAGCCGCCACCACCACCACCACCTCCTAATGGCAGTGAAGAGGAACCTTCTCCCCTCGATGGACGTGATTCCCCAGAGCCTAGCACCAGTACCACAGGTGAGAGATCCTTTCTACTTAATTCATCTTGGATTAACTAAAAATATTAAATCCCTTGCAGGAAAATTGCAATTTTGCATTGTCCCACTGTACCATCGTGCTTGTCTGTGATGTATCTCTCTTCCACAGAGCCCTCAACCAGTCGGGCATCCCTGAACTTTCAGGAATATGTGCTTTCTCGACCTCCTCTGAGTCGCTCCCACCTTCATTTTCCCTCACTGGATGCTTCTGCTCCGACACTGGGGGCTTCTAGCAACCTCTTCTCCCAACCCTCTACCTCTTCAGCCCCTGGACCCTTTTCTACTGGCTTCTCCTTGGTCAAAGAAATCAAGGACAACCTCTCACAGCATGAAGACGATAACATCTCCACTACAAGTGGATTCTCCTCCCGTGCATCTGACAAAGGTAATGACTAGGGTTTGGTGCTGTTCACATTTGAACAGGTACCCGGTGGTAGCTGCTTTTGGTACTTTATTCCTAAAACCTTAGTTTTACTTGTCATCTTATAAAGGTACTATAAATATTCATATGCATTCTTTTGTACTTGTGTAATGACTATTCATCAAATCATCTTTATAACTTCAGTTAATTACTAGTTCTGTTTTTCGCACATTTGAGCCTATTCCCCAGTCACCTGGTCTTTCCTTACTTGTCCTCCTTGGAGCCTACGCTTACTAGTCATATTTAATCCTCATGACCATTTGCAATATAATACACTCTGCCTTGGAATATGTTACAGCGATGAAACCGATGTGAGATCAACTGGTGGTTTTACTGGAGAAGTTGTCTCACTCTGACTTTTTGGAATTACAGAAACACTGATTGTTCAGTGGTGCTACGGGGTGATGTCTTTTACATCATAAATAATGGCTGCATCCAGCGGTGTCGCATCTCCCACCAGCTTACAGCAAGCACATAAACAGCTGTTATGACCCTGCTGTTTGTCATTTTAACTGAAACTAATTAGTTACCTGAACGTTGTGAGCGCTGCGCCTTAACCACTAGCCTACCAGGGACAGCTTGATGTTCTCCTAGCCTAGTTACCTAAATTTGGCACCATTTGATTTAACATGAATTGGTACTCTATAGTACCAACATAATTTGGTCAGTACCCTTAAAAGTACAAAGTTTGGTACCCAACCCTAGTAATGACAGAGCTTTCGCCCAAACAGATGTTTTATAAACACAGAGACTGTCAAGGCTATTATAAAGTCAGAAAAACAAAGATTTTTTTTTTCAAAGTGGTTTGAGACTAATCTTCTCTTTTTCAGATGTCCCCACTTCCAAAACCTCATCACTTCCCCAGCTTTGGTCCCCAGAGACAGAAAGAACAAACTCCGGGCCACAGCCTTCGCAGTCTAGTCTGAAAAAGCCTGCTTTCAACTTGTCTGTCTTTGGAACTTCCTCCAATGTGAGTATTTGTGTGTCAGGAAAAACGGAGCATTAGCTGGAATAAGAACCGATCTGTGTTGCAAAGCTTGGCATTTTGGCATCTCAGAGTTCAGTCTAGGCTGTGCCATTATAGCAGTGACCCATTTAAATATAAAATGTCCCTCTGGAATTTTGAACAGTGTACCACAGACTTGTACATATTTTGCACTAACCATTGAATCCTACGTGTCGGTGCCTCAAGTTTCAACTTTAATAATCAGTAAGTTATGGTGTAGCATTATTTGTCACATTGAGAATCTGGAAAATCTGTGATACGGGCACACTGCTCACAACCAGACAGTGTGAGTTGTTGCATCCAGTCTCACTCATGTAATCACTGTGTTGTACATTTACTTTCATGTGCATGACAGCGTGCCAGACACTAGAACTCAATCTAGCCAACTCCTAACAAATAGTCTGCTTTAGTGTGCAGATGGATTCAGATTTTAACAAGGGACGAAGTAGGGTGACATTTAACACAAGTTTGAGCCTGTTTGTAATAATACTGTGATGCCACAGTCAACATTCTTCCATAGTAAACCTCATGGAATAGTAATATATTTAGATCTTCTATGAAAAATATTTATCTTGATTTTTCTTAGCAGAAGCAAATATCTATTCTTTTAGGACTAAACAAGTGAGTATTGAACAGATTGCAGGGTGCATGTGCACTCATGACATTTTGTTAAGCCCCTTAAGCCTACATACAGTTGATTAGTAATACAATGAAGCTATTTCACTTAAATGAATTTAACCCCCTCTGTTCCAGTCAACATTAAACAGCACAGTGCTGAATTCCAGCCAGCTTGGAGATTCACCCTATTACCCCGGGAAGACTACATATGGTGGGGCAGCTGCAGTCAGGAGCAGTCGCACACGTCCTGGAACACCATACCAGGTGAGCTACTGAGAACCATATAGTGTAGAACCTGAGACTTGTGTATGAGGAGCCAAATATGGGGCAAGTAGACTTGTTTTAATGCATCAGTTATATTCACTCTACATGTGCGTTCAGTTTTCTGGCTGTTAAACTTTATCAGCTCTTTGTAGGTGACTGTGACTGAAGTGTGATTTATAATATATATGAGATGAGATATGATACTAAATGTGCTCATCTGATGTGTAGGCTCCAGTGAGGAGACAGATCAAGGCCAAGCCTGCCGGTGCTCAGCCCTGTGGGGTGACCAGTGCCACAGCCAGACGCATCCTGCAGTCCTTGGAGCGCATGTCCAGCCCTGTGGCTGTGAGTACACACACACAAGGAACACAGTGGTATTACACTTGAAATGTTGTTAATGGTCATGTTAATGTAAACTGTGTGTCGTCATGTCTTAGCATGTTCCTTGTTAATGAAATTTCTGTGAAATGGTGCATTTTGGTTGTTGCTCGTCTACAGGATGCCAAGAGGATCCCAGCAGCAGCCTCATCCCCCCTGTCACCAGTATGTGTTTTTGATACACTTTTCATATGTTGTAAGCATTTGTTTGCAGGGCCATACAGCACTGT
>NW_018127962.1:42573-64553 GCF_001952655.1 Monopterus albus
AAGACAAGTAATATGTAAAATGTTGTAATCCTGAAATAATAACAAAACCACCTGGAAACAAAAGGTTTTTTTCCCTTTCCAGTCAATGGATGGCACAAATCTAGATGTTTCACTTTTCCAGTCAAAAAAGAAACGGGTAAGTGCAGAATTTGAAAACTGTACTCCATTATCATCATTGATCAGCCATTACTTTTATGCGTAGTAAACTGCAATGTCTGTTTTATTGATGAGCTCCTCTATGACTATCAGCTTGTGTATGCACACTTGACTTGTCTTCTAGTGGAGTGTGTGTAGCTTTATACAAGGCTTAGTGGTGTGAATGAAACAGGGATGTCATTGTACAAAGCCAGCAGCACTTGTGGTTCGTATTCCTGTCATTTTCTGTCCTGCCTGTTGGCCTCCTTCACTGTAGTTGACAGGATTCTCCTTAGCTGGGACACAGCTGTTACCACTTGCGTGTGTGTGTCTGCACTACATATGTTAACCTTTAAACGTGTATGTCTTTGCACATGCTTGTGAGCGACAGTGTGCTGGACTGTTTGTTTTATTTGGCTCATGAATATGTGTACGCTCATTGTATTAAGTGTAGCCTGGACTGAACTGGTCCTCAATAGTAACTGTCAGGCATTTCTAGCTGTGACAGCTGCTTTGTAAACTTCAACAGTGGTGTGTTGACAGATCTGAAACAACAAAGCCCACTATCCAAGTGGGCCTTTCATGACTGGTTGCTACTTTTGGGGTTTTACCTAGGCAGGATCCAAATTAAAGCTCAATCCTTTTGGATCTTTGAGATTTTACAGCAGAACATTTTATAGCTAGAAATTCTAATTGTCTGTGCTTTGTAGTTGACCAACAGTGAAATTGTAAACTACCTCAAATGTCATATAGCATTTCTGGTCTGCAATTTTTTGTTGTGTTTTGAACAACAGCCACAATAAAGCAATATACCTGCGGTTAGCTAATGTCACAAAAAATCATTATAGCTGTTGTCCAGAATTAAAGGATAATGCTGGTGTTATTTCATTATCAACAAATTCCTGGAAGAAGAATTTATTCTTCTATCAAACATCATCTGTGTAGTTGCAGACTCTTACTGTTCACATGCTAATCTACTCTGTCTTTGTGTTGAAGTTATGTACATACCTAAATGCAATGGTATGACTCTCTGTTGCATTTTAGTATGGTTTGTACACCCATTGAGTTCTGTAGCGTGGAGTCAAAAGCTGTATGGTACACATTTACACAAAGAGGCACCTTTTATTTATTCTGTTTCTAGTTTTAATTTGAATTGCCCTTTAATTCAGATGGAGTCGCCTCTTCCACCGGTGCAGAAGCTAGTGGTTCCTTCTGGAGCCTCAGTGTCAGGAAACCGCTCCATGTCCTTCAGGCCTACTTTGATTCCTGGAGGAGTGAGCCGAACTCTGGACATGACCCCAAGAGAGGCGGTCAGAAACGCAGTGTGGCATTATTTTATACATCATCATCCCTGTATTGTAAATGAAGTCAAATTGTGTTTCTTCTTTAATTTTCCCATAGCCCACAAGACAGTTACAGCAGCTTCGTGGAGCAACCCCTGGTCCATCTCAAAGGTGATGCAAAATAATAGGCACACTCTCATTTATTCATTGCATTTCATACCATTTGTGAGAAACATAAAATCATGAATTTGTGACTAAGTTGGTGTAGATTGTTTTTGCTGGCCTTTCCAGCAGTTCTTTAAACAACAAATAACATGTAAACAATTCCTTAGCACTTCCGTGTTACACCTCCCCAACCTTCAAATAGGTTGAAGGAATATTAGGAGGGCAATTATTTTTATTAAGATGTACTTTTTAAGTTTATTTTTACTAACAAAACTTGTTTACCCCTCTGTTAGCACAACGAGTTCCAGAAACCTAGCCTATCCTTTGTCAAGCACGCCGGCAGCCAGCAGCATCAACACTGGAGGGGGCAAGATGAAGAGAGAGAGGACCAGTGCACGACCCTCCTCCAAACGCTCTGAAGAGGATGAGGTGAGAGCATTGCATCCAGAAACCCACAGGGTTTTGTATTCAAAAAACTTTAATTGTAACAATAGTTATGATCAGTGTACACCCTAACTCTAGATTGGATTTATTCAGTACTGATACAAACCAAACAGCATTTGTGTGAAAGTGATAAGAAACAGGTGTGTCAGACTTATTTTTAGCCTGACCCCCGAAATACCACCCTGCAAACATCACATTTTGCTGCTGTTTTGTTGAATTCAGTGTCGGTTCTCCATATTTGAGTTTCTCTCCTACCCATCACAGGTTTGGTGAGGGATTTGTTTGGCCTGAAGCTTCATGAAGCACAGTATTTTAACAACTTGGAACTGGATCCAAAATAGAACTGCCATTGTGAAACCATTCCTAGTGTGTGGATGCATAAAGATTGGTTGCAGTTTCAAAAATGGGACCACCTAATGATGCATGTGTTCTTTGACTTTAGGTGGTTGAGGTACCAGACCTTCCTACCATTTCACTTCCTATCAGCACCGCTGCTTTGCCCAACTTCAGCTTCTCCTCCCCTCCTCCACCTCTCACCACCTCCACTACCATCAGCACTGCCCCCAATGTCACGGCCGTTACTCCTGCTAAGGAAACGGTCACCAATAAGGTCTGAGCTCAAAGTTGGAATCCTACTACAGTGTTACTACAAATCTAATAGTTTGGAACTTTTTTCTAATTTGGTGTCCTTCGCCCCCAGGAGCCTTCAATGGCCTCAACACCTCCTTGTGTACCTTTTACATTTTCTTCCCCTATTGTCAAAGCAACTGCTGCTAGCCCACCTTCCTTTTCACCTTCCGTAAGTATATGGTTTATCTACATCATTATGTTTATATTTGCTTATATAGCAGTGCCTTCAAACTGTGTCACTGATAGTAAGGTTATTTGCTTTTCTTACTTGCAGGATGGATTTACGTTTAGTGCACCTGTAGCTAAATTAGGTCCCTCTATGTCAAATGGGAAGCTGGCCACTCCCATACCGGCAGCAGGTAACAGTTTTCTTACAGTTGGCCTGACTCTGATTTTTTTGCCTTAACTGAGAAAATGTAGAATTTATTTTAGTCCTTTGTGTTTACATGTTTTCAACAGTGAAACCAGCAGCCAGCAAAAGCACAGAAGATTTGGAAGGACCCTTGAAACCAGCCAAGGTCCTGAAGCAGGGAAGTGTGCTGGATCTTCTCAAAGCGCCTGGTTAGAATCACTAACACATTATCTGCAGCTGTTCTCTGTTCTTCATTATACATTTTTACAAGATTCACTTCAGAAGTTCATTATTTTAATCCTACTCATTTTTTCCTCTCTCTAGGATTTGCCTCTCCTGTTACTCGGACTTCCCCAGGCCCTGACATTGCTCCCCAGGAGATCTCTACACAGTCCACCTCCCCCTCCACAACCACCTCCTCCCCCCCTTCTTCATCAGGGTTGGGTGAATTGTTCAAAGCTCCACCGGGCTGGAGCCGTGATGTCTGTTTGGTGCAGAACAAGCCATCAGACACAAAGTATGTTTGCTGTAAGGCCCCGCAGCCCAACTCCACCCCATCCAAATCTGCAGATAGTAAACCTTCACCTGCAAGCTCGGTTGTGCTGGAGAGCAGCAGCACAACTACCACCTCCACCACTACAACCACCACAGGTTTTGGTACAATGTTTACCAAACCTGCAGGAACCTGGGACTGTGATACATGTCTTGTTCTGAACAAACCTGATGCAGTAAAGTGTGTTGCCTGTGAAACAGCCAAACCTGGGATGGGACTTAAGCCCTCACTTACGCTTCCCTCTGCCTTCTCAGCTGGTAAGACTGTACCTGCCCCCACAGCCCCTGTTTCTACAGAGTTCATTGGATTTGGAGACAAGTTCAAGAAACCTGAGGGTGCATGGGAATGTGATACTTGTTGGGTGCAAAATAAGGCAGAGGACACAAAGTGTGCGGCCTGCACAGGTGCTAAACCAGGTAATAAAAACATGATTATATTTATTTTTGATATTCTGAAAAATGCTGAATGCTTTTTCATAATCGTGTAAGTCTGTTACTGACTAAAGGGTGTTTTAGGAGCCTTTTTTAGTTCAGTGAAACATCTTCCTTTCCTCATTAACACAGCTGGAGCTTCATCAGGATCCTCTTCTTCAGCCAGCACTGCTCCAGTGTTTGGGTTGGGAGACAAGTTCAAGAAGCCAGAGGGGGCCTGGGACTGTGACGTCTGTCTTGTACAGAACAAGGCTGCTGATATACAGTGTATTGCTTGCAAGGCAGCCAAACCTGGAGCTAAAGTGGAGCCCAAAGGTAACAAAAGTGACCCTCTGTTAGGTTTTTGTAGTAGCATGTTAATGGCAAATGGCTTAAAGGTTTTTGTTGATATTTTAAAAAGGTCCTTGTCACAGCAATGGCAGAAGTGTGCAGTTCAACTGAGGCATTTTTAGGGTTGTAGTCGCTCTTTAAGGCGGCGTAATATATATGGCACATAGACAATGTATTGCTGTATCTGTTTTTATGTATCATGTAAAACTGTCACGACAACCATATCAAATCACATCAAAATATTAGGTTTTGATAAACCTAAGACTTCTGAAATATAACCTGCACTTGATCTACACTTTTCACCTTTTAATCTTGTTACCTGTTGTTTCTCTTAAGCTTTTTGTACATTAGCTGGTGGGAATTCAGGCTCCTCTACATTCATCTCTTCTGCTTCGAGTTCTGGAGGTTTTAAGTTTGGCACATCAGACAGTACTGTGGGTTTTGCATCTGGAGGTTTCAAGTTTGGGGACTCATTTTCAGAGCCATCCTCTTCTTCATCATCAGGTGGGTTCAAATTTGGAGTCCCATGTAGAAGCTCCTCATCAGAAACCACTTCTAAAGACACTACTACCACATCAGGGTTTAAATTCGGCAGCTCAGCAGAGAGCTTTAAATTTGGGTCTGCCTCTAGTGATGACAAAAAGTCAGACCCACCTGCCACAGGTTCTGGGTTAAAGTTTGTAGCCAGCAGTGGGATAGTCTTTGGAACTGGATCCTCTAGCACAGAAAGCTCCGCTAAGGGTGGCTTCACCTTTGGACTGGCAAAACCTGAAGAGAAAATATCAGATACCACCACCACCACCACCACCACCCCCTCCTCATCCTCTGTTAGTTTCAATTCTCCTGCTTCATCTCAAGAAAAGAGTGACAGTGCAACATCATCAAATAACACCACATCAACAAATACCAATGCAACTACCACCACCACTGGATCTATTTTTGGGCAAATGGGTGAGGCAACTTTGGCCACCACCACACCTCAAGGCGGCACTACTTTTGGGTCCTTACAGCCATACAAAGCACCAGCGGCTCCTACGTTTACCTTCGGGAAGCCCGATGAAAAGAAGGAAGCTGCTGCCTCTTCAGCTCCATCTACCTTCCTCTTCGGTACCGCTAGTAAAGATACAAATGCTGCACCAACACTGGCCACTTCAGGAGCTTTTTCCTTCAGCAAGCCCAGTGCTTCAACAGAGCAACCTCCACCCACATTCACCTTTGGCAAACAAGCAGACAAGAACGACACATCTGCTGCAGAGGCTCCAAAGCCCTCCTTCACTTTTGGACAAAATGCTACAGGTATTTAATTTGTGAATCTTTTAGAAAATGTCTCATATGATAACTGCCATGATTAGTTTAAATATTGATCTCTTTGGTAATTTGTTAAAGGAATGGGTAAATAATTTGGTGGGAAAGTTTGCTTTTTTGTTATTACTATTGAAATGTATCTATATACAAGTACAACAAATATGGTTATCAAAGTTGAAAAAGCTAAACCTACTCACTAAAAAGCCAAAAATAAGACTTGGTTAGTTAAACGTTTTCTGTATTTCAGTACAGTTTTTCCACTTCAGTGGATTATGAAGCATAAGAAACACTTTCTTCTCCCTGACAGATTCTGCTGCTGCTCCAAAACCAGCCTTTTCCTTTATGGCTAGCAATCCCACCAACACCACAACCTCCACCACCTTGTCGTCCTCCACCCCAAGTCTGTTTGGTACCGGTGGCAGCAGCTCCACCCAGGCTTCAGTTCCTTCTGCAGCTTCCAGCACCTTCATGTTTGGTCAGCCTGCTGCAACCTCCAGTGACGCTTCTCCTGCTAAAGCCTTTATGTTTGGCCAGAGTCAGGACAGCCAGCCGCCTGCCCCTTCAGCTGCTCCTCTGAACTCGACTCCAGCCCCAGCTCCAGCTCAGCCTTTCATCTTTGGTGATCCTGCCAATGCTGCTCCTCCTGCTGCTGCTTCTTTTGGATTTGGAGCAGCAGCACCCTCTGCTGCCTCATCTTCAGGTCTGTATTTGTTCTGGTTGGATATTGGAGATGATGAGTATTTATATCCATTTTGAGTAATAGCCACAAACTATTAGCAGTATATGTTTTAATAGTTTTCATCCTTTCTCTTTCTTTCTTTTCTTTTTTTTTTTACTGACAGCCCCATCTGCAGCTCCCGCTCCATTTGTGTTCAGCTCAGCCCCATCTGGTGGGTTTGGGGCCAACCAGACTCCTTCATTTGGCTCATCCTTTGGATCCCCCTTCACAGCCGCCCCCTCCCAGACCCCAGCCTTTGGAGTCAAACCCAATGCCACCCCTGTCTTTGGACAACAGGCCGACTCCACAGCTGTATTTGGGGTAGCTGCTAATTCTGCACCAGGTGAGCGACTAATTATTTTTCTTGTCTGTAGTAAGATGTGCTAATAATGCTCATAATATGAAGTCATATCTATCCCAGATGTGTGAAAATCTAAATGAGTTTAAAAATGAAAATGTGTTATGTTTGTCAGGTGGAGGCTTTCAGTTTGGAGGAGCCAGTGCGTTTGGAGCCACAAATAATACCTCAGGTGTGTTCACTTTTGGAGTAGGATCAGCAGCGTCTCCTGCCCCCTCAGCCAACCCCTTAATTGCACCTCAGTCAGGAGCACCTGGAGGCGGATTCAACTTCCCACAGCCCCCCACATTCAATATCGGGTATGTTGCCCCTCTTCAGTCTACATGCGCTTTGTTAGTATATGCACAGCAAAACACATACATGTTCCCTGTCTTCAGGCTGAGTCACGATAAGGACATTGTGGAATTCCACCCACTGGCATTGAACACTTAAACAACAGATATGTACTGCTGCATATCAGAATATTTTTAGTTGTGTTTTGACTTAAAAAAAAATGCTCTGAAGAATAAGTCATTTTCACCTCTGTTTTTTTGTGATGCTGCTAATGGTGGGATGTCATTTGCTTTTCCAGATCAGCTAAATCCTTCCCCGCTTCTCCTGCTGGACAGCAAGCGATCGCTGGGCGTAAGATCAAGACAGCAGTGCGACGCAGAAAGTAGAGCCCAGTGGACTTGACTTTGACTTGACTATATCCCCACTGAAAACTAAAAGTCCTGGACGGTCTCAACTGGACAAACACCAAAATGACTTTGTGGCGTGTGATGTAGGCTGAGCTGATAATTCACATGTAAACCAGATCTGTCAATATGTGAGACCATCCCACATGAAAAAAAGTGACTGACCTGTGACACTGACTTAGAAAACAACAATCAAGCAAGGACCCCCTGCTCGACATGATAAACAAGCAACGCAGTCATATCTATATTTTGAACACCGGCAAATGTCAGCTAGACTTTAAGCATGACTTTTTGTAATAAAATTGCAAAGGCAAAAACTGTAAATCTGAAGAGTTGCGAGTGAACACAGAATCCTATTAATTAGTATGGGTGATCAGGTTATGAGCTGTGATATGCAGAGAGGTAGTGCGAGCTGTGTGGCAAATCTCCAGTGGTAATCCTGCAAACTATTTAGACTGTTCCTTCACAGGAATCAAGGTGCTGTTGGAGGTGCAGCCATGGTGTCAGTGCAGTGTGCTGTATGTACAGGGATGAGTGTGTAATCTCAGTGGTGAGTGCAGTGTGCTTGTATTTTTTTCTCCCTCTTATGTACAGACCTGAGGTGTGTTTGGTTTCTTTGTACATGCTGAGATTGTGTCGGTGTGTGTGTATGAAAACTGAACGACGGAGTTACCACCTGGGCTGCTAACTAGCCCCGCTAGCTAGCACTGCCACAGGTGAGGAAGCAAATGAATGTTAAACACAAAAATGAGGAAGAACGGAGGGCGGGTTTTGGGAGAGGGGAAAACGTATCCAGGCACTGCGCCCTCGTTCAACTCCTTAGGACTTTGTAAATGCATAGTTTCTAAACTGTTCCATGTTTAGTTATTTGACCTCCACTACTCTGCTTTTCGTGCCCTCTTGTCTTTTGCGCTCTCTCTCTCCCTCCTCTTGACTCTTTAAGCTCTCCCTTTACCTCTCTCTGCCTCTTCCTCTTAATCTCTCTCTTAATTGGCCTTTGAATATTATTATAAAAACCTGTAAATAGTGAATTTTTTCTTTTTTTTATCTGTGAAGTTAAATTTTTGTGCTACCAACTCTGCATTCAGCATTTTTGTCTTTAGAATTTATTATGTAAATTCCTGTATTCAAAGTTGCCCAAATCCATTTAAAAGGAACTTAAATGCAAATTGGAGAGCCTTTGACTAAAGGTATATTGGCTTTTCTGATCCACTTTTGTTTGGACCAAAACCAGTATTGTACAAAGTATTGAGTATATATTTTTCTATTGCGTGTTTAAATGGATGAGGGTGACTTTGGATGAAAAGGAAGTCAGTTTAATTTTAAAGCCATGACTATTACTGGACGAGTGAGAAACTTTAAAACCATGGGTAATTACATCAATAAAACCATAAAAAGCATTCATGTTTTCTGTTTTCTTACAGAATGCATTGTGGTTTAATTATTAATTTATTAGCTTCTCACACATATTGTACATTGGTATCAGCATATCCTTTAAATTCAAAGTAAGGAATTACATCAGGCAATCTATGATCAATTGAGCTTTTGGTTATTTAATACAGGGTGGGGGTTTTAATGCCTCATGAAAGACACATTTACATCTAAATACATAGAGAATGCACTGGGATTCTATGTTCTTTTTTTATATGATGCTTGTCCTGATTTCAGACTGTCACAGTGAGCACACATTCTGAAACTGGTCTGAAAACACTTGCTTCTGTTACTTGAACTAAGCACAGTTGAGCTTTAATTCAGTATTTCTTACATGTCTTCACTTGGCTCATTGAAAAACCACACATGCAGATAGGAAAAGCGTTAATAGCTAGCTAAAGGTAAAAAAAAAAAATCAAAGTCAATGTAAATGGATGTCTAATATTTGCCTCCAAAATGTAGTGAAGTAGCACAAAATGAAAATGCTCAAAGTACAAATACCTCTAAATTGTACTTAAAATATGTGAGTAAATGTACTTAGTTATTTTCCACCACTGACCCTGTGCTCATTTATTAATCCACCCATGAGTATTTCTAAATTTCACTTTGGTGCCCTGGTAAGAGCGTGGGGGCGTGTTGTGTCATCATTTGTTATCTACAAAGTAGATGGGGTTGGGGTTAATGAATCAATAGACTGCTACAAGGTAACAGTTCGTCGGAACACTGCTGTTTTGTAGCGTGTTGTTTCTGGGTGTCACCTCTTTGACCGGGTCACGTTTATTGTAGCAACTGTCCGTAGCAACGCACCGGGTCTATGGAGACTGTCCGTCCGTCCGTGTGAAGGAATGCCAGACCACACGGTTCAGATGTGCAGCTAACTAAATTTGTTTCACGTAGTTGCTTTGGGATAGATATGGGATGCGCCAGCTCCTCAACCACCGTGGTCCAAACGTTTACCCCCGACGAGGTGAATGGAGACGAGGTAGGTCCGAGTCACCCAACCCGCCATTCTTAGTTAAACCCGAGGAGTGGACTTTAAACCAGGTGTAGTTTCCACAGTGGTGTCCCAGACTGTGCAGCGCTTAAGCTACCGATAGCTAGGGGTTAGCACATTTACCGAGGTAATGTACAAATCTGTGTGCCATTCAGTTTAGTGCCTCAGCTGATCAAATATCCGGTTAAACTAATCTTTACCAATGAAAAGCAAAAGTATCTTTACAAGTAAAAAGCCCATTTTATTTACAACAAGTGCTTAGAAATTAACATTAATGTTAATAGTACAGACAGAAAGCTGAGCCCTTTTTATATTTCCTAGTCTTTGTTCTATTAATTAATAATAATGACGTAATAGATATAGGCTATTTTTATTTTAGGTGAAAAAAGATGAAAATTCAGGAATGGGTTTTTTTTGTTTGTTTGTTTTTATCAATTTCTCTTGCATCCCCCAGCCCAAAACAGGTTCATTTCACAGTGTTATATTAATAATAACTTGTTTATATTACGGGAACTGTATTCATCTATTGACATGTGGCTGATCAAAGCTGAGCTGATTTAAATTGATATACTCTACAGCAATGCATCATATTAGAATATATATGGTGATAAATGATGTTTTACAGGATGTCTAACACCATGCCGTAATCACCAGGATACAATTAAAATAATAGTGTACCTGCTGTGTATTAGTATTGTTCCTGAGCTACTGTGTTTGCGACAGTGTGTTAAGACACAGATGCCACCATGACAACTTCACGTCTGGGATACCATACATAGCAAAGTCAGGATGTACGGCTATTGTCCCAGGGGTGAGGTGGCGGGGTTCTGCAATCATAATGTGTCTCTGTGTTGCCAGGATGACACAAGAAATAAACTTGGTGGTTGTGGAGGCTCGGCTGTGTCAAAGGGCACCGCCGACAGTGGGGTGGTGATGGAAAGCAAGGAGGTCCCCCTGTTACCTGGAATAGTGCCCAGAAAACTTCCTCCTCTAACATCTGCCAGTGTCCTAAAGAGTGAGTCAGACAAAAAAATTACACCAGCCAGTTGGTGGAGAAAATCCAGTGCACACATCCGGAGTGTTGTTATTGTGTTTGTGTCTCTGTGCAGCCAGCTCGGGATTGCTGCAGCAGGAAAGGGCAGCACAGGAGCGCCAGAAGTCCAGTGACATCCTGGAGGAGCTGTTGAACCAGGGCATCATCCCAGAAGGGCAGACCATAGAGAGGAGTAGCAGGGCCTGGGAGGCCTATAGCCTCATGGTGGGTACCTGGTTCACAGAGGTCAAGGCTGGAACAGACTAACAAGCCTACTATCTACAGATGGAATTTTGGCTGTGTTAAACTGGAGGACACAATATCAGTACTGTGATGTGAGACTAGAAATTTACTTTAATTTTGATTATTTAAATATTGTGATATTTTATGCTCTTAAAAGCTTAATAAAATAAAGATATGCCTGTGCGCTAAGTTTTCTTTTGTATGTACAGTATATTTCAAAAAGCCAGCGTGGATTAGAAGGACAGTGACAACCTCTGGTCTCCGCCTTGCTGCCTGTATCAAAATTGTTTCACTCCACAACACTAACGTCCCAGAATAACATTTATAACAGAGTAATGAAATCTGTTGCAGAACACTCTTGATTAATTGTCTCTCACAGGTAGGATTGGTGAGGTCAGTAAGTTTCAATCTAAGTTCACTGACCTCTAATGTCAAGTTTATGTTATTTGTCTCCCCCTGCTGTGTGTGTGTATCAGCTGAATGACATGGAGGTGGTCAGGCAACGACCTGCCAGACTGGAGTCCCTGAAGGCCAAGCAGGCACAAGCTCTCCCCAGCATAGAAGACATTGAGGAAAAGATGAAGCTGGCTGAAGAGCGGCGCAAGGTACAGTGTGTGTGTGTGTGTGTGTATCAGCTCCTTCCTCACTATTGCCTTCTCACAATTTATCTTAGTTTTTTTTTTCTCTCCTACACACTTCTGTTCCTTCCACCCTCTCTCAGTTAAAGGAGAACGAGCTCAAGGCACGCTTAAGGACCAAATCAGCACGTGTTCGTGTCCGTGCCCCCATCTCCAGAACAGACAACGACGAAAACTCACCCATCAGCCCAGTGGGACCACTGCAGTCCTCTGTTAGCCTCGACATCCTACATCCACCGCTTCACAGCCAAACTGCATGTAAAGAGGCCGAGGGAGGAGAGTGTGTTAAAGAAGCTCGAGGTGACCAAAAAGAGTCTAGAAAAGAAATGGGCAGTGCAGAGAAGACAGAAGGGAGAGAGAAGGTAGGAGCAAGTGGAGCTACCAGAGGCGAAGGTGCCAAGAGGGTGTGTGAGAAAGGTGATGAGGAAGAGGAGGAGTTGAACCAACTGGAGGAGCTCCAGTCGAGCCAGCTCCTCAAAGCCTTGTGGGAGCTGGAGAGTGACTCTACCTTTCAACATGCAGAAGACAAAGAGGAGAAATTTTAAATTAGCCCACGGATGAGCCATTAATCGGTACTAAGAGAGAGATGGAGAGCGCCAAAATAGTATCTTTTGCACAGAGGAGAGGCATATTGAAACTTGTAAAATACATACATGCATATAGTAAATGTAATGGTAATACTGTTTGGAGAGAAATTGACAGATGTATTTATGCACAGCTGATGTGCAGGTGAGTCGTTTGTGTTCTCACCACAGAGACATTATTTCCACTCCAGGGAAGTGCAGCCGATAAATGCTCTTTATCAGAGGATAATGTAGCTCAGTAGTAAACACAAATGAACATGAGGGCTTTCTCTCAAATGCAGCATAATTTACCTCAGTGATTGATTTAATAAAGATGACCAAGACTTAATGTTCTTGCCTATATAACCAATTAATTTTTGTGTTACACTTGGGTTTTTTGAATGTTGTCTAATATTGCATGTGATCCGGGTACTTTAGGCAGTTGTTCTGTTGGACTGAAGATGGCGCTGTTTCAGTGAGTTAAAGTTGTGTCTCAACACCACAAAGTCAGTCCACCTCATCTGTACAGAGGAGGGTTTGGCAATATGAGGAAAGATGTGAAATCTGAAGTTGCTGTTCATCAACAAAGTTCCCATTTCATCTGTGTGTGTTCAGCAATTTGCCAGAATCCAGAGTTTTTAAACTAAATGAATTTAACTGCATGCACTTTAACTTTCTAACTTAACTAAGTTTGAATTTTTAGGAGATTTTTTTAAGATGTTGGTGTGACTATACTTTGGGTATTCAGCTGTTCTAGTGATCCTTGACCTTTTTCTCTGCCTGCAGCTGTGTGCTACACACATAGTGTCAGTTTCAGCTGTCCGGCCTTTGTCTCGATTAAGCTGAAAAAACTTTCCATTTGTATGTTATGAAAAATTTGTGAATGAATTTACAAACAGTCAGTACTGGACCCACATTCTGTGATTACTGACACATATTCACTGTACATGTGATGTGGAGCTTTCGTTTTGAGTATTTCTAAAATGAAAATTGGATAGAAAGTATAATTAAAGCTTTAAATTAGACCACAGCTGATTACTGTAAAACTATAGGAGGATTCAAACTAGTCACATGAACAGATACAACAGGGGGATGCAACCTGACCAGATCCCTATTGTTAAGCCACAGGAACCTGATACTGGTCCCCCTTTTCAGGACTCCATTCGGATTTTAAAGGGCATGTGGCTGCATTAATAAAACAGTGAGTGAACAGATACACCACAGAAAGATGCTCTATCAGGTTGCATTTCATTGTGATCTGGAGCTCTGCAGAAGCAATTCACACTCAGATACATGAGAGTTAATATAAGCGCTGTTGTCATATCTTTAAAAATACAGATTTCAATTGTAGTTTTAATAGCCTACAAAAGACATATTGGATCATACAAAACACTCTTAACATTGTGGAATAACACACCCGAGGACAAGTTAGAACTGTGGGCTGTAGTACCTCTGGTGACCTGCATCTCAAACATATTGGTCGTCATAAAACATCATAATGCACAGCTAATTGACTTAACAGTAATGGCAGAGCATGTTAAATGAAATACAATCATGTTCCCGCTGCAGAGCTCACTGTGTTACATGCAGTTACAATGTATACTCCGCAGACACAAAGCGCTCACAGAAGCGCAGCCGCCATGAATGATTAACAGCAGAGGTCCCTCTCACATTACTAGAGGTGAGTGACTCATCTTGGCTGTTCAAATAGGAGATCTGTCAGCCCACGCTTCACGCCTTGTTTTAATCACCTTCATGTGCAGAGACTCTTGAATGAATTGATCTCTGACTGGTTTGTTTTTTCCCTTACCCATCAAAAGAGCTGTGCGTAATTTTATGACGTGAGGTGCAGTGATCACTTTTGAGCTTAGCTCTTCACGCCTGATTTAATTAGTGAAACATGACCGTTATCTTTTCAAAATTAAGAATAAGGGTCGATTCGGCAAAGCCTTTTAATATCAATGACTTTAGAAGCAGTGGTGTAAAATGGAGCCACACTTGTTGAACGTTTGTTATAAGTTGTCTGATACGTTTTTTGAAACTTGTGGGTCAGTCATAACAGTTGGGCCCGTGATCTTAAGACCTCGAAGGTACCTTTAAAAACAGAAAAATAAATTCAATTAGAGTCCACATACTCTCAAATTACAGCGACTGTATATTTTTTGCTGAAACAGTGGACGAAGAAACGTGCCAAAGCTCTCTGAATCCCCCACAAGTTGTGAAGGCCAGTTTTTCCAGAAGAGCGCCAAAGCTGCATCTCTGGTTGTTCACTGCTGCAGCTGGGATGTGTCCCTGATTAGGAGGCCTAATCCATGCTGGCCAGGATGGACCTCTTTGCACTGCTGAATCCTGGTCTGTTTTAAAACAGCAAAGTGAGAAAAGACCAAAATGAACAGACAGTAAAAAATCATACAAATATCCACTATATGTTTGGTTATTTTTCACATGAACCACCCTGGATTTTCTGAAAGCCACTGCCCCTCTTTGTGCCCAACTTCGGTGTAATCAGATTTTGTCGGTCCCTGATTATTAATTTACCGCGATCCTAGTCATGACAAACCGGAACCTTTTTGTGAAGGACCTCCAATATTTCGCACTGTGCGGGCTTCCCAGCTGTTTGTGCGCGCTGGTGGGCGGGCAGAGATGGACTAAAAGCTGGGTGGAGTTAGGAGCAACGCTTTTAGGAATGGGTCCCAAGCCTATTTAGTTAGACAGCGCAGTTATCGAGAGGAGTTGGAAAAGCCTCGTGGTCTTTTTGGGACAGTCCGCTCCATGTAACTCCCCTACTTACTGTCGGAAGATAAATCTGCCTCCAGAGGTCATTTTTGTCGAGTTTGGGTTTAGTTTTCTCTTCTGAAAAAGTTACAGAGTCAGCTGCTCTTTCTCTTTTCTGTATCTTCATCCAAAACGCTGATAAGGAGACACTGCGCTATTCTTTTTTTATTGTTCCTATTTATTGTATTTTGCACTAACGATGCACACTACGCAAAAGGACACGACCTATACGAAGATTTTTGTTGGGGGTCTCCCCTACCACACCACGGATTCAAGTCTCAGGAAATATTTTGAGGTGTTTGGTGAGATTGAAGAAGCTGTGGTCATTACTGACAGACAAACCGGCAAGTCTAGGGGTTATGGATTTGTAAGTATCATTTGATAATAACATATTGGGCCCGTTTACACAAAGTATATCTCCAAAACATTTTACGCACGTAAACTTTCTGCCATCGCAGGTCTGTGTCTGTTAGTGTGCTCGCTGTTACTGTCTTTCACAACAGCATGACTAACATTAATAAACCTGCAGTCATGGGTTGTTCATGTTTTGATAAGCAATGCTTAAATCTGTCACTGGCTTCTGTTGCAATCTTGCACCCGTCAACTTGCTCCATGCTGGTATGCGCCCTGACACATTTACTGAGCTGACAGCTGTGGTGGGCTGAGAAAAAAACTCCTGATGATGTCTTGATATTGCAGAGCGGATGTCTGAAATGGCTACACTGGTTTCATCATCTAAAAGCTGTTTACAAGGCTGGAAACATATTTTGCTCCCACTTGTCAAAAAGCAATTCAGAGGCAGGGGGTCGTAAAGCAACTGGTGCTACTCAGTCAGCACCATATCCCTTTCCAGTGGCTCTTTAATTCATTTTTACATTTATGTACGCCTGATGGACAAAATGTGAACGTAGCAGAACTGGACAAATGGAGCTGGCTCACATTTGGCCTCTTCAGTAAAAAGTTATAACCACCCCTGATAGGCACAGATATCTGTACAGTGGAACTAATATTCTTCTGTTGACTGGATTTTCCACAGCTTCAACTTAAACAAAATGTTACAGCTACATTAACTTTCTTCTTCATTCCCCCAGTGAATGCCTTTGGTTGTGTTTAATGACCTAAGCTGCATAAGTGTGTAAATAGAATGGAGAGTAGTGAAGCTCTAAGCAGAGAAATAATGTTTGGTTGCTGCAATGGGAGTGATACTGGATCTGCGTTCAGTCAGTCATCTCAGCCAGGCTCTCATTCACTCCTGATAGTTTCAACACATCCACATGAGGCTGATGGATGCATGCATCCTGCCAAATACTTGCTGCTGTTAACGATGGCCACTCTGACAGAGGGAAGAAGACGAACATGCAGCAGTTGAACCCAGGCTAAAAAATGCTTTCTGTTTTTCTCATCGCTTTAAGAGACATTATCAGTATTCGTGCTATAAAAAAATCAGCACCTGCCTCAGTAATTTAAAACATTTCCATCCTGTGCGTGTCACCTTCTCTCTCAGGTGACGATGGCGGACCGCTCAGCTGCAGATCGGGCCTGTAAGGACCCCAACCCCATCATTGATGGCAGAAAGGCTAATGTCAATCTGGCCTACCTGGGGGCCAAGCCTCGAGTGATGCAGCCAGGTAAAGCCAGCCAAATACCACTCACCCAAATTCAAACAAGGTCTAGTTTTCAGTCAGACTTACATTAGGCATGTTTGTCACTTCTGTTGATTTCAAAAGGTGTTTTACTTCAATATCCGCATCAACACAGGAAGCAACTTTGTCCCTGCAATGTTTGTTTGGGTTCAGCATGTATGCAGCTTTATCAGCCAGTCAGTCCTTCCTGATTTTCACCTGAGGGTTCATTTGTTTCTCAGGTAGCGTCTGGTGATACATGTTTAGGAGGTTATAAATTCTCAGTGCAGAGAAGGACTGTTTACTGAATATTTCAGTGACTGTTTTACTGTTTTTGGAACTGACACCTTTCTTTTACATCCTCTGTTTTGCAGGTTTTACCTTTGGTGTTCCTCAGATTCACCCTGCGTTCATCCAAAGGCCTTATGGGTAAGTACTTATCAATCTACATATTGTTCAGCAGACTGCTGAGATGATCATTGCCTATGTAGACACAAAAGCTGAAGGTAAATAATTTAAACTTGTTTTGGCTTCATTTCTTCTCAATTTAACATGATTATTTATACTATAAGTTTTTGTCTTTACTCCTGTTTTATCTCCAAATATTAATGGTTGACAACAAGCAGTGTGTTTCTGTATCGCTGATCACCAAAAACCTAGTAAAACTGTGAAAATGTATAGTCATGTGTGTGTGCGTGTGTGTGCTGAGTGGACACTAATGAAACTTTCAGCTTGACTCAATGTTATCTATCTTTCTCTGGTCCGACAGGCTCACTCTCGGTTAAGCTAACTGTGCTGGTTTGTGGAATAGTTCTGTCAACATAATCACAGATCAGAGAAAGGAATTACCTGTAGACTCAAGCACACACAAACAAGCTCTCAAAATGGTGATTATAGATGCATGTACATCGATTTCATGTGGCGTTTGACTTTTTTAAAAATAGATCTTAGAGCTATGTGTGCAGTTATGAAGTGGTGTTGTTAGCTAAAGCGTGTGCTTTCTTTTGTGACCAAAAAGCTGGATTGACTGAATTTTTGGGTGTTCTTTGCTTTTTTTTCTTTTTTTTTTTGTGGACGCGTATTAACTTTGCCAAGAAAGAGCAAAGTCTTTTTTGTTAATTTTTTTTAAATTGTTTTTAGCTTGTGGGTGACCTGTTTTGTTTTAACAGGGTTTATTGTTTCATATGTTTTCATTGTCTTGTTGAAGTGAGTGGTGACTTTCCTGTGTGGCGTTTCTTTTCTTTTCTAGTCACCTCTTCCTTCCTTCCCTTCACATTCTCACCTTTACCCTTCTCAGAATAACAAACCCCATCGCTGCTTGCGTGTACTCAGAGCATCTTCCAGTTTCTTACTTTAACACACACATTCACTCTGCTTTGCTCTGTCAACTCAATACAGCTGCTCTCTTTTTCTTTTTGCACTTCTCTGTGTTTATGGACAAATAGCACCATCATAAATATGGGAATGGATGTCTTACGAATGAATGACAGGCCTGTCAGTTATTATCTGAGCTGTATGTGCCTTTTTTATGTATGTGACATGTTGCATTTGTACATATGTGCTTTTACTGTGTTTGTGTGGCTTTGTTTGTGCACATGCATGCTCATTTGCAGCTCAGTTCAGCGCACCAAAGCCTCCCATGTGACACAAATAAACGTCTGGGTGTCTCTCTCGTATTCTCTCACAGTGAGCTTTCACATGGGCTCGTGGTGTTAAGGAAAACAAGCGCGCCCATTGTGCCACACAAAGCCACGAATGCTGATGCTGCAGTTGCATGAAGCTCTGTGTTGTGTTATGTGTTTGGGGGGGGCTGTTGAGGGTGAGGGAGCTGTATTTCTCTGTCATGTAAAAGCAGAGTAGGGTAAGCATAGGTTTTTCAGCCTCACCCAAGAAGAGACCACTGACTACTGCTTGAAATTGTACTTGCTCTGTAGTTTTGTCACTAATAAACTTTTATACTCAGCGATTTAATAAAGGATCCACATAAACTAACTGGATCCAAGTCATTTTCTATGTGCGGATCATGACTCAGGTCCTGATGTGACAACAAAGGTTTCATGAACAACTATATCACAGCAAGACAGGTGTGGACTACATGAGCACTGAGCACAAACACATTAGATCCAGTCACCTCAGCAGAAGGTAAACATGATGGAACAGAACCTTTATTTAGCCCTGATCTTTAATAATAGCTGCTTTGCATGAACACAACATGTCTGTAAAGCCACACACAGACACGAACATGCACATATGTATCAGCATGGCTCCAAAAGACAGCCTCAAAGTTATTGTGATAGTTTTGATGTTCTTATTTTATGACTGTCTTCAGATAACAACTATTTTGTAGCCAGAGCTTTTCTTCCTATGACCAAAACCTCAGCTTTTGCTTTGTGTATGTGTGTGAGTGAGTGTTAGCGAACAATACTATTTGAACACAAAGGTTCAACCAAGAATGTTGGAGCTGGGAGTTTGAGTCCATGAGCAGTGGCAATGAGTACATGCCACTGGAGGTCTTTTTTTTTTTCTATTAGGCAGCCAAACCATAATTAGTGTGTGAGCTGCACTCTCTGCAGTTAGTCATATACAGTAAAAAAAAAAAAAAAAGTGCAACTGAATGTATGGAGGAATGTTAGACTTTCTTTTAAAGTCTTTTACCAACAGTTCCCACTAGACTGATTGAAATGCCACAAAGCATGTTTTCAAATCAACTGGCAGCACTCTCAAACTACTTTCTACATAAAGGCTATAAAGGAAACGTCCTGGGCCTATTTCTAGCTAAATTCATAATGTCAAAATTTACTCCCACTGTCTCCTCTTATACAATATGTGTGTTGGTAGCTTGAATACAGATTGAAGCATATACCAATGTTTGATAAACTTTGTGGATAACAAAGTAATTCTGTTCACAGTAGATCCACTGTATCATTTAGCAGAATCAGAATATTCAGGAAAATATTAAAAGTGATGCATAAACATAAAACTCATATTATTATCAGATAGCCATATAAATAGATACACATTTTTCTGAAATGCTTTTTTTTAAGACAAGTTAATATAACAAACAAGTATATTGGGCATTTGTGAGATAATGCAGCTGCTGAGAGATCTCTTATTCATCAGTGTGTGAGCTGGAGATACTTGTACATCTTGTGTGTTTACATGCTGGCAATAAACCAATCAGATTAATGCTGACCTGGATGTTGGCCAGTCTGTGTCCCTGCTTGCTCCCTGTTAGCTGGAAGTGAATAATTAAATGATTTCAGATAGCAAACTGGAAAAGTCTCTCTGCCGCGGTGTACAGGAGTTGCTTACTCATCTGGTTTTAGAGATGGTATCCGGTAAAATCACCCTGGAAACCTGCCTTGCTCTGCTGAGTTTCATTAGCACAGGTTTCAAAGGAGAGTTTCGGTGTCACTTGATGATGGAAATGCTGTTTCTGTGCATTTTCCAGTTTAAATGTTGGAAATACTGAATCCTTTAGCTGTGGATATGTTATTAAATGTTCTAACCAGTGTGTGAGTTTGTGTGTGTGGTTAGGCGCCTGACAGTGACGACAAATCCACAAAGCCACCACAAATCTCTCCTCAGTTTATACCTTCTCTTTTCTTTTCTGGCTTTTCAATTGTGTGATCGTGCTGTGCCCTTGTTGTTTTCAGTCTAGTCCAGGTGGATTATTTTTACATGTGGTTTCCTCTCTGACGCCTTGCTGTTGTTTTGTTTTTCCTGGTTTTTTCTGGACCCGCTGTTTTCAGTTGAGAAGTGGACTGGGTTGGGTAATGAAGTGCTGACAATAGGGTTGCCACGATAGACCCTGCCTTTCACTCTTGAACATGTTCTGCACTTTCCTCTCTTCTTTCCTGATCCAGACTCCAAAAGTGACCACCCAATGTTCATTTATACAGACTAAGATGATTAGATTGGGTTTCTATAATTTTCTCTCAACAACTTTTTGAGTAATCTTCATTCTAAGTCACCTACAGCAACATATGTAACTTTTTGGTGGAGGCTTGTGCAACAAATATCAAGTTGTCTCCAACTCTGTCAAGGAGGATGCTTCTCACTCCAAATGAATTAAAGTGAGATTGAATTTGACTTTATTTCTGTCTCTAACCTGGAGAAAGGACTGTTTTTGATGACATGAAAAACTCAAATTTACACAAGGCCTAATGTTTTATTTATTTATGCTTTCCAATCAAAAGTTAGCATTTTCCTTCTCTTAGCCAGTCATTTAATTTTCAAAAGCCCCCCTCATACTTGCTGTCTGACTAAGTTTCCAGACCTTATAGAGTCTGTGGGGTGGGGTAAGGCTATGTGAGGGAGGGCAGAATGTGCTCATTGTTCACAATTGTTTATTTAATCGAAACATCCCTCTGGTTGCAGGGCCTAGTCCATACGCCACCCCCCCCACCCTCGGCTCTTTGTCCTGACACAGAGGGGGAAATGGCCAGCAGCATTGCTTTTTGAAAACTGTCCAGCTGTCAAAGTGGCAGTGACATTTTCACAATGCTTCCCTGGGCTCATCTCTCCTCTGTCCGCACCCTAGCCTCCGGCACTGTGCACACCACTACCACCCCCGCCCCACCCTGCTCGTTCTCCAGTAAGCAGCATCAGAGCCAAATCTACATGTGATGAGCTGCAGGTTACAGCTCCCAAACGCTGTCTTTTTTTCTTTTTATCTAACTTCTGTATAGTTCTGTTTCCAAAACATAACGTCAAAACTGACCAAAACAGTAAAGCCAGAGCCTGTTTCCCATGTTCTAGCCCATAAAGAAGATGACTTCATCAACCAGGCTCCACTCTTTCTAACTGTGTTCATGGAAGTGTGATTCGTCAGTATATTTCAGTAACCCAGAGGGTAATAGGTAGCCCCTGGTTGTGCAAACCTTCCAATTTTCTTTTCACATAGAGATTTCTATTTTGGCAACCCTATATTGTTCTAATCCCTACTAGCAGGCATTTCCTTGGTGTTCTTGACTGGTGGATTGGACTGGGGCTGGGTGGTGGGAGGGCGCTTGGCCGCAGTGTGTTAAAGTTGGGTTTTGGGGGTCTAATTCTCAGATTTGGTGTGTGGTCCCGAAGCAAACTAACCCTTCATATGTGTGTGTTTGCCCCACAGCATCCCGGCCCACTACATGTACCCCCAGGCTTTTGTGCAGCCTAGTGTGGTCATCCCTCACATGCAGCCTGCAGCTGCTGCACCTGTCACTGCTTCCTCCCCCTATATCGACTACACTGGAACTGCCTATGCACAGTACTCTGCAGCTGCAGCGAGGGGCGCTGCTGCCGCCGCATACGACCCG
>NW_018127962.1:64593-79896 GCF_001952655.1 Monopterus albus
CCACAGCCTTCAGCCAGTACCAGCCTCAGCAGCTGCAAGCTGACCGCATGCAATAGCAACCACTGCAAGCACTGGACATGCAGAGGAGAGGCCCGCCCCTGCCCACAGCTGATTAGGTCAGGAGAAGGAGCAGCAAAGGAAAAGGAAGTGAGAGCAGCTTTAAGAATGGGCGTGCCAGCAACTTGGAGGCAGAGTCATTTTAAAAAAGATTGAATCATGATGAGGTGGGAACTCTTTTAACAGTAACTTTACCCTTTGCTGTGCTTCAACCAAAAGAAAAATGAAAAAAATGGCAGAACAAAAAATGGAAAGTGATTTACTATTATTGTTGCTGTTGTTAATATTACTATGATTCTCATTACTTTTATCATTGTATTAAAGTACTTATTTCTAGAGAAGAAAAGCAGGAACTAATCCTTGTCCTCGGTATAGCTGTCAAACTCAGCCTTTAAGTCCTATTGCTGTCTTTAACATTAGTTTAGGAAATATTTGTTTTTTTTTTCTTGTGGTGTTCCACAAGCATTTTTGCTTATTTGATGCCCTCGTTTAATTTATATTTATTACTGTTATTGTTTTACAAATTGAGGGCACTCCTTGTTTGTTTTGTCATTTAAAGTGCATTTTTTAGTTAATATAATCAGGGAAATGGAACCGTTTCCAAAGTGTTAGCTATTATTTTTTGACCTCTGTCAGGAAGTGGAGGAGTTGTAACTTGTTGTGTCACACATATTTGAAGAACTACTTTTTTATCTTCCTGATGCTGAATGTCCATTTTTTTCCTTTTTATTTTTGTCTTTACGTATCTCGACCTCTTGACCTATGCAAAGCAAACAAATCACTGGGAGAAAAAAAATGAGAAAAAGACTGAAAATGTCATCAACTCTGACTTGACTCTTGGAGTAAAAGGTGGACTTGGAAAACAAAGGCACTGACAAAAGGAGAGTGGTTGAAAGCAGCTTCAGACAATGAGAAACACTAAATTAGTTGCTTTTCCACATTGTATTCACATGCACAACCACACATGCATCCAGAGTCACACACATAGCAGTCAAAGACAAAGGCAGCACAGTTGTGTTTCTCTCTGCCTCTGGGATGTAGAGGAAGAGAACGAAAGCTGGAGAGACGAAAGCTGGAGAGAGCAGCTGCGGGGGGGGGGGTGGACGGGGCTGCGCCGTGCCGACGGATCACTCTGGAAAGAACGCATCACTTGTGCTCGTTTGTTGAGCTGTCACATTTTAATCTCGCACCCCCAGTTCATTCAACCCTGCCGCTGTCACCACTTCCACCTCTGTGCTGCTGTAGTCTGGTGTCAGGTACACACTCAAAAACACACACTTTTACCAAAACCACCCCAACAATCAGCCTGCCTCATGTCTGTCAGGAACACCAGGTGGAGTGGAGAGGGTGAGGTTTACTGCTTGTGTGCCTTTACATTTTTTCTGCTATTTAAGAGAGAAAACTGAAAAAAAGAAAACAGAGAAATCAACTATTTAAGATATTTATTTTTTGAGGGCTAACTATGTTGATGCTCTGAGAGACTTAGCGGTGGTACTGTATGAATAATATTATTGTATTCATCTCAAGGCATATATAAGTTATCGATTAGTTTTAGTAATAATATTATTATAATTATTATTATTAACATACTCAACCAAAATTGTTGATGAAGGAATTATTTAAAATACTGTTATGTGCACTGTACTTTTATTTTTTATCTTATTGATTTTTTTGAACATGACATTAAATATTAGCTCGATGCCTTTTGTATGGAAGAACTTTATTTAAATGCAGACCTGTTTGCATGCAGATTGTACTCTGCCTCTTCTGTGTTTACATGAGAGGAAATAATAATAACGATCTTGACAAAAACTAGAAAAAATGCTGCTTTCTCCACCAGAATGGATAGTTGTCATCAAGGTTTTAGTAGCTGTGCTTTTTTGCTTAATATTCATCAGATGGGCTATTTTACACTGTTGGGAATGTTTATACTTGAACTATTCTTACAAGGGAAATATGAAAAATAAACAGCAAAAACCTTTTTAAGGAGGCATTTTACTGTTGCTGGATGAAGGCATGTAAAGTATTGTTATTTGAATGCAAAGGTCCTGTTGATATTTAAACCTTTATATCAGGTTTTCATCAAAACTGACTCACAATCAGAATAAAATGTTCTGTATTTAAAATGCTTGGTGATATTTGTTTTCATGAACTCAAAAATGTGAGGTCATTTCAACATGAAACACCTCATTTCACACACACCCGCATGCTGTTGGCTCTCTTCACATGCTTCCTTACACTCGTGCGGATCCAGCTGTGCAGCAGCGATGGACCCGGCCGGGAGTAAATAAGGAGTGTAGCCAACATTACCTGAAGAAAGTGTCTCTTTTTTGCACAAAATAAACAGTTTGATTTTTGATAATGTGTGGTTTATTACTGTATTTCATAGAACTAGGGGTTTAATTACCTTTTACATGTATTTCAAATGTGCCACCCCTCTCTGAGTCTGTGCCCCGGCCTGGCCACCCCGTCCAAAAGTTTCTAGATCTACCCCTATTTACAGTTTTTTGTACACTTCTTTTGTGCCCGTGCGCATGTGTATTTGTGTGTCTGCTTTACTGCCTGTCTGGCTGCAGCTGCAAGGTGACAAACACATCACACATGCTATATGCTGCTCTGCTCCTCATTGTGAAACCACCTTGAGGAGAAGTTATTTGAAACACTCTCATTAAAGTCACACCCAGAGTTTGCATGGATCCAAGTGATACGTAATAAGGTTCCTTGTGGCTCAGTTTATCAATGATTCATCCTTTCTCTAATCAATAAGTCATGTTAAAATGAGTAGTTCCCTTCTTTCACCCAGCTCCAGGGCGTATTTTTGGTCCTTGGTGAAACATGAAACTGTAAGTGGGTGACTGTAACACATCATGGATACAGCAAGGCCTTATGGGTAAAATCAGAAGCTATCTGAACTTATTACATTAAAGCTTTTTCTTTATTAAAATGAATGACAGCACTTTGATGAAATTTGATGGGCACTAGTTCAATTGACTCATTATGGAGAATATGACTGAAAACATTTGGGAGCTACATATAATGTCTTCTTTGACTCTGGTGGTGGCTGGTTTGTGTTTGAACACTATACTGAACGCCTGCAGGTGTGTGGAGTCTGTGCTATGTTCAGGTGATAGCACTAAGACTGTAAGAAGGAAGTGAGTGGGGAAAGATGTTCAAGTCAGCTTCCAAATGGTAAAAGAACTACAGAAGTGTCAACATGGCTGTTAATTTGTATCTGGTTTGTTAATTAATTTAACTACTACAAATACATAACAGAACAAAACTTAGATGTTTGGGAGTGGCCTGATGCTTGAGAGGTTAGGGTGCTGACCACAAATCTCTTCTCATGTCCTGCCATGGACTTTTGTTGCGATTTATAAAAGCAAAACAAGCCAATTAACCAATCCTCTGGTGACTACAAGACCACTGGCAAGTCAGGATAATAAGGACAGAGAAGGGATCTCATCCCATTCTGATGACATTGTGTGAATGGAACATAATAAAAGATACAATCACGTTGCATTATGGGAATTAAAGAGACCAATGTTTTTGAGCATGGCCCATACTGGAGGAGTCAAAATATTTCAGCCTCTGCTGCTTCACCTTTGACCAAACCTTTTAAACCTGTATATCTCAAATCACACAACTTGAGGAAAGTGTGACACTAAATCAGTGGAGTACCCCTTTAAACTTGCAGGCTCATGTAGGTGTTATAGAACTCTACACCTGCAGACTCAGGCCTATCAGCATCCAGGAAATTACCTACTTTTGACCTACATGGGCTCATCAGTTGTTATAAATACTGCAGTTCTCATGTTTGGGGAATGTGAAAAGGAGGATTTCCAAGCTGGGGGTCACCATAGGATGAAACCACGTTAAAAATAAAGAAGACGACGATGATGATGATGACTGCAAGGGCACAACAGTAGTATTGTGTCCATTTCCCATGACAGACCCATGCAGATGTCTTTGCCACAGCGTCTATCAGTCGTCTATTTTTAGCAGGCTCTGAAGCTGCCATTTGCCTGCGAGGTAAGCGTCCGTCTGCTCCTGGGGAGATACTGCGGCACTGAGTCATGGTCCCATTGCTGTGTGGCTCTCAGGTTCTTCGTGTTGCTTAATTAGGGCATCCCGGAAGAGGCCCGGTGCTGTGCGCAGCTGACTGACGGGGCAGGGAGGCAGGACGAGAGCGCACGGCAACAGCACACAGTCCCGAATCCGTCCCAGGGTATACACAACAAAATATCCGGACAGAAATTTGCTGCGGACCAGTGAGGGAGGTAGGTCGCCTCTCTACCGACGAATCTTTAACTGAATGTTAAGTTCAATTGATTTTCGGGGTGGGGGGGATTATGTGCTGCGATGGGGGTGTGTGACTGGGATATGTTCGTGCCCAAACAAAGTCATCTTCACCTGTTCCCTGCGCGCCACGCTTTCTTATTTTTTGGGCACAGAATTGACGCAATGTGAGAATACGCCATACTGACCTGAACGTTTTGTTTTATCGCTTTTGTCTTTTGGAGAAACGTTTGTCTTTGTGGCGTGGACCACAGGGCATCGGATTTGAGGTTCTGTCAAGATGCAGCGCAAAGACACGTTTTGTTATGAGGCATCGTTATTCACCTTCTCTTTGGCCCGAGAGAGGTTGTGTGGCTCTAATGATGAGTTTGAAACAGCCTATTAATGTTCCAAACTAATTGTATAGGCTGATTTTTTGAATCTCCTAATTTTTAACCAAACGCAAAACAATCTCATCTTATGATCTATTTAGTAGCTTTTCTATTAGATCACGTCTCTTTCTAGTTGTCTTCCGACTTTTACCTTTTAACTTAACTGTTACGCCAGAACAAAGACACCAGAAATAGAATATCTTCATTTATGTGAACAATTGGGAAAATTCCATCTGCAGATGAAGACCATGTGACATGATCAGAAGCTCCCAGGCAGCTACTATGGAATTCCATGTACATCAGCTACTGATTTTATAATACATTGATGTCACATGTTATTAACCATTTAATATTCAGTCAGTTATCTTTACAGCCTGTTGGTTATGGTAGAGCATATAAATCAAGATGCCACAGCAGTTTGGACTTTCACCAACAGCTCATACAGTTTAAATGGCTGCAGGGCATGTAGCATAAAGACTGCTCTGACCAAACATTTATTTACCTAGATTTACTTTATTCCTATTCTCCATAAACTCAGAGTACCACAGAGGACGGTGGGGCCTGCATTAGAATATCTTACCCCCATAGCAGCTAACTCCAGGCTGTGGCCTAATATAGCTCCACAGATCAGATACCAGGCTATAGACACATGCAGGCCAGGGTGAAGCCAGTGATGACGCCAGAGCATGTGTGCTTCCTCAGCTGTTGGCTTTGGTCTGGGGTCTTTATGTGGCAGATGCTGTGGCCCACCTGCCTGAAAGTTAGGTGTTCTTATAGCTGAGGCTAGTAAAGGCCAGCAGTGTCTATGCTTCATGCTGTTGCTGGAAATGAATACATGATCTATATATGATTGCAACACTGGGTGTTTTTCTGGTACTTCTCAGCCTTTGCTCCACAGAACTGTATTTATGATACAACCAGCAGGCTGGAACCCACAGCGACTGTTTTCTATTCAGTTTTTGTGATGAGATGAATAAAGAAAGTTCATATGAAAAGCTAAATGAGTCGTGTCTTCGGCTGTGTCTTTGCATTGCCATGGAGAGTTTGGCTGGTTGACAATACAATCAGTACAGACACTGGCTGTTTCTGAATCATGGCTCTCATCCAAGTTTGACATTATTATTGGGGGAGACAGTGATTAAGTGTTTATGCAGTAGTTGATCCATTGTCCTCTGTGTAATGTGTAAAATTTAAAGCTTTAGCAGGGTAAAAACAGCCACTTTGTTTATAGACTAATCTTCTTCGTGAATCAGTTAATAGTCTACAGAACTGCACAATATGTGTTACCAGAACCTGTGTTTGCTCCAGCTGAAGAAATAAATCTGACCCCGCTTGATCCAAGCACCTTTCCTGGAGCAGAGCTGACCTTGTTGGTTCAGATCTGACTTGATGCACACTTGTTTTCAACCGGCATCCAGCTCTCCAGGTTTCTGGTCTTGCCTAAGCATTGTTGTTGTGACCCAGAGAGCAGAATTAGCAGCTGAGTCCTGTGACAAGGCATCTGGCACCGCTGAGCAAATTTTCCAGAGAGATGACTGGAGGACGCCCATCCTCATAGTGCATAATTGCTAGACATAATTTAGAGAGATTACAGACAGGGGACACAGGTCAGTCCACATAGCTGCCATACTAATGAAAAGGATCACAGTGGTTTTATATCTCATTGTGTAAAGCAAATAAAACAATCTATAGCTCACACCACTGAACTGTGTGTTGGACATGCAGGTAGCAGGTGTCAGATTAGGGGGCGCGTGTTACCTAGCAGTAGTTTACGTAAACATGCCCTGGGCTGCTGGATTGAATTCCACTCTGTTGACTAATAAAAACTGGAAACAGGCCTGCATTACCTCTTGATGAGGCAGATGACTGATCAGTGGTCAGGACGGAGATACAATGTGTTTTGTACCACTATCACTAATGCATTTCAGTGGTGTTTGATTACAGTTGGAGATTTGTTTACCTCTCAGGTCAGCTAACCTCGTCACCTCCAAACTGAATTTGGGTCCTGTCTGTGTCATTATGGGTGTTGTACAAATGCTGTTGCAGTCTAGTCTGTGTGTAGGTTCTGGTATCCCCCCCCCTAGAGCATACAAAAGTATTAGCATCAAAGCATACTTAAAGTACTAAAAGTAAAAGTATTCATTATACAGAATGGTACAGTTCACATTAATGTATATCATATTGGATTATAATTGCTGATGCATTATGTGTGTACTTCACGTTTAATGTTGCAGCTGGTAAAGAGGGAGCTTTATACGCTTATAATTTGAAGTACTGCTGGGTGGCTTATGAATTTTCCTCGAGAGATGAATAAAGTCTTATGATTATATAGTAGAATTTTTTTGTATTAATCTGGTTTTGAAAAATAACTAGTGACTAAAGTTAGAAAATAAATGTAATGGGGTAAAAAGTTCAATATTTTCCACTAAAATGTTGGGAAGTAGAACCATGAAGTAGCACAAAATGAAAATACTCAAGTACAGATATCTCAAAATTGTATTTAAGTGCATTATGTGAGTAAATGTACCTAGCTTCCTTCCACCACTGGTTTTTACAAACATGCAGGGTCACTGAGGTCACTCTTTCTCTAAAAGCATCCCCACCAGTGAGCTAACGTTTTATATGTAATGCCCCTTTTCCACAATAAGCATTCAAACCGATGTGCGTTTACAAAGACAGGAAGCAGTTTCTTTGGTTTCATGTTTTAAATATCAGTGGATCTCCAGGTTTATCCATTACCTAGCAGATGAAGAAAACACCTCTTCCTTTTGTTTGTATAAAAATAGCATTTTCACAGGATGTCTGTCACTTTTTTACTGCACTAAATAACTCTCAGATTCTCCTGGCTCCAGTCTCTGTTCGTCCTTTAATTTATGTGATATGTTCATATGTTCAGTGGCAGAGGTTGTGACTGTGGCAGGAGGCCAAGCAGCTCAGAGACAATGTTCACGTCGTATGTCACTCTCCGCTCCTGACGTGTTCTGAAAGCTAGAAGCAGCAATGCGTAGAGGTTGGGCAGTAAATGTGACTCAGTTCTGATGTCTGAGCTGCCTGTAAAGAAGGGGAAACAAAAGAACAGTTTTGGATCAATAAAGATAATGTCACAAAACTAATCACCAACCGAAGACCAAGAAAATATTCCTGCTCTTGTTTCTAGGTTTGTCACCATGGATGGTTTAATGTTGCGGCTGGAGCGAGCTGTGACTCGCCTGGAGCAGGTATCCGTCACCATGCAGGCGTCCAGTGGCATGGCTAACGGGGACTGTGTCAATGGCATCGATGGAGGCAAGACTGTGCTTAAAAACTGCTTAACTCAGAGGTTTAGAGGATAGATCAAACCCAGTTTATACTTTTCTTGTGTGAAAAAGGCAGTGGACATATTTAAGCATAAAACAGTCAGTGATTTGTCCTTGTGTCTTCAGGTTTGACTCAGTGTGTGGAGGCCTTCGACTTGCTACTGAGGGGTCCAGTGTCAGACTACGTGAACCACAGCCGAGCCATAGGAAGCGAGGTGGAGAAACATGTAAGTGCTCACCACAGATATTCAGAGTATAAAATGTCCCCATTCTACACAGATGTTGGCTGATGAATGATGACTCACTTGTAGACACAGCAGCTGTTGTAGACAGATGTCATCACAGCTGTTGTCATAATGATCTGCAGTTACAGTATGACAGATTTGTCAGCCTGTTGTCTGCAAAAGCAACTGAACTTTACACCCCAAGTTCAGTTTACTCTTTATGACAAGTGCTCCTGTGTTAATTATTTTTTTAATGTTCTGGAAAACTGAAGGATAGTAAGTGTGTGGGAGGTTCATCGTCCAAAAGTAGAAATCGGGCAGTGTGTGTGTGTGTGTGTGTGTGTGTGTGTGTGTGTGTGTGATGCTCATCCCACAAGAAGAGAGAGCGCGCGGTGTGTGTGTGTGTGTGTGTGTGTGTGTGTGTGTGTGTGTGTGTGTGTGTGTCACAGGTTTCCTGTCCTCTACAAAGCCAAGGATGGGAGTATGATTGAACTTTCCATTCATTTGTCAAAGTGCTAGTGGAGCACCTTCTGCTGGTTGATAATGATCCGTATTCCCACTAGGAGTGTAAGTGTGTTTTGTGTTAAGCCAGTTGGCAATAGTCGCTGTGTGATGTCCTTGGAATAAATCCAAAACAAACAGGGTGGGTTTCAAAACAGAGGACTAAAGGTAGTAAAAAAGAAATTATTTTGGAAAGAGCAAACTATTTCTGTAGGTTTCCCTCTGCACCTTGAAAGAAGATTTCTGTCTCTGTGTCCAGTCACTGTGCAGAGTGAGGAGGAGAGGGAGTGAGAGAGAGGGAGTTTCTTTAAGTTTGCAGAGCTCCTTTTAAGGACTGAGCCTGCCTGGTGGTTCCCTTGGCTCAAAACTGGAGGTCTCAAACACACACACACAGGACACGGCTGGCTGGGACGAACACAAGCTCTGTGTGCATTTTGTGTACTTGGATTTATGTGTGCAACAAAGACAGATTCACTGGCTGTAGTTTAACAAAAAGGCACCAGTAAAGCATGGAGAAAGAGAGGAAACCATGAAAATCCAGTTTTTTCAGGGAACTGTAACAATGTACTATATTCAGTATGTACAATATAGTTACAGTCCAGAAAACATGTTATGCCACCTGTACTGTATTATAACCTTAACCTATCTCACTTTGACAGGCAGAGATGGTGAAGGATGCCCTGCAGACTCAGAGAACGTTCCTCAAACTGGTCACCACACACCAGGAACCTGCACAGGTATAACAGCAGACAGTGACACATAGACCCACAAGTGGTGAGTAACTGGTCACATTACGTCCTCTGTGACTCCATGATTTGACTTTCAATAGAAGCAAATCTTATTAATTAGCTGTCTGGAATAACTTCCGAAATTTTGGCACAAATATTGGCTATACCTGTGTATGCCAATGATTACACAAATAAAATGTTTCAGATAATATACAGTATATAAAAACAGGCTTTTAAAGAAACCAACTACTTTGCTATGTGTGTTTTCCCTAAGCAATGCCTCAAAGATGTCAGATTTAGGAACCCAGAAGACTTATAAATCCATTACTTCAGAGCATGGGCTGTTTAATCCTCACAATTTCTACTTATCTCTGAGGCCTAGCTTCGACTATAAGACAGTCGAGTTGGCACCTTGGTGGCCCAGGGCTTCAAGGAGCCGGCCATGAGCTGCAGCATCCCCGGCCTAAGTCTGACCGGGGACCTTTGTTGCTTGTCATTCCCTATCTGTGTCTGTCCTTCTATCATCTCTCCAATACTGGCATCCCCTGTGCTGATGTGTGCACACTCTGATTTTTGTGCTTTAGATTTGGACTTACGATGTGAATTCACCCCGGCTCCTCCTTATTCTGTCTTTGGTTTGTTGTGATATTCTTTACCTCTGGTATTAGCAGTTAAGGTCACTCTTTGCTGGTTTTATTAGAATGTAGCTAAGAGTGGTGGAAATGATGGTATCATGCGACTTGATACAGCATTATGATTGTCTGCTGCTGTATGCATTTCTTCTAACAGCTAAGTTGTGCAAATGTTTTGCAATTAATTGCACTGGATGGAATACAGTCTCTCACATTTAACAGCAGCCAGACAATGAACTGACCGATCTCTCAGTCTGTCCCCCCCCCCCCTGTGTTACCCAGCAGGCTAGGCTGTTCACAGAGGGCTTAATCTGCTCTTTGACTACAAATATGCTAATACAACACATTCCCAGCATGTTCACTTATAAAGAAAAGGGTGGTGGGAGAGAAAGCTGTGTGTGTGAGCTCTAATATGATATCATCCCATTGGATTTCAGTGTGTATTTGTGTGTTGGAGGATTCCACAGAGCCCACCAGGAAGTGATTACTCCCTATTTGTCAGGCCATTGGTTCAGAGGTGCTGAAAAGAGCATTCAGCAACTGTCAGACATGCAAACAAGAAAAGAGTGAGGGTTTTACAGAGAAAGGACTGACCCAGGGGAGGGGTGGGGTGACAGAGAGGAATAGGTCCTGTCTCTTTTTCAAGCCTCTTCCAAAACAATGTATTTGCCACAGAAAGCATCTTTCTTCTGTCTTATGAACATTTGAAACATATTTCAAACTAAATGGGCATCCACCAAAGCTGTAGATTAGAAATCTGAGAGGTGAACTTTTAGGTCACAAAAACGAAGACTTGAGGTTTCATTTGTACTTGACTGCTGTGACACTTAACTTAACTTGCCACTAAAGTAATAGATTTAACTTATTTAACAGAAAATCCCAGTATAATGTTTCAGATTTTCTACAAGGCAGATTAAATAAACTGCTTGAGAGAAAATATATTGTCTAGTGGAAGTGATCCACAAACCACCCAATGCACATACTAAATTCCCGTTAACATAAACCACCCGTACAAGCACTCTCTCACACAGCTCACAAACCTCTGGCCTTTCTCTGCAGTGCAGCCCTGTTGTGCTCTCTGACTTTTTATGGGCATGTTCTATATTTGAGCCTGTTGTCAAGTGTGTGTGTGTGTGTGTGTGTGTGTGTGTGAGAAAGAGTTAGTCTGAGACAAAGACAGAGAGAGAGAGAGACCAAAGGAAAGTAAGCCTCTCACTCATGTGACCTCAGGTTGTCTGTTAGCTTGATGCGCGTGATTGTGCGTATTTGTCTGTCTTGCTGGTTTTGGAGGTTCACACACACCACTGTGTTTAAAAACAGCTCTTCCCCTGCTCTCACCCACAACTCTCTACCTTTGATCCAGTACTTTTATAGGTAGTCGGATGCTGTGCTGTTGTGCTCATTCGTTGCCCATCAAATAATGTGAGCCCACACTTTTAACTGGCTCCTTCTCTTAATGTCTTCTACATGCCTTCACATTAACTTCTCTACATGTCGTATGTAGTCATGGTTAGACAAATATAGTTTTAGGAAGACTGAGGTATAGTTACTGTATATAGCTATGGAAATTATGAATCAATTTAGCTAATCTTAGAGCAAAATGCACATCAGTAAGCAATTCCATTTCATAACACCATGAGCTTTAGTTCTCTTGAGAACACATTGACACCATCATGTCCATATAGTAATGTTATAATGCGTCTGTGCCTGCAACAGCTGTGGCTGCGATATCTCAAGAATGCCTCGAGTGGATTTCTTCAAATTTGGCACCAGTGTTGTGGTTGAGTCATTAAACCTCGGGTCCGAGTTGCGTCTCAAGTCGCCAGCACACTTTGATGGAAATGTGTTGGATACATCATGGTGGGTGAACAGGTTTTAGTGTCAGTATCTTAGGCCAAATGGTCTATTAAAAAAGTCAGAGTCCTCGTCTCTGACTTCCCAGTCTGAATGCAGTCAGCGCTCGAGTCCAAGTTGAGTCACTAGTCGAGTCACTAGTCCTGAAAATCCAGACTGGAGTCTGAATCCTGGATTCAAGTACTACAACAGTGTTTGGAACAAGCATCCACTTAGTCTCAAGGATGAACTGATTAGATTTTGGTGATCAAAGGTCACTGTGACCTTATGTCCATCCCATTCTTTTGAACTCAGGAACACCTTGAGGGGTTTTCTTCCAGTTTGGCACAAACATCCACTTGGATTCAAGGACTATGTGACAAAGCTCTTCTCAGTCCTCCTTAAAAATAGGCTGTAAGTGAAGATAACATGTTTCTTACATGAAATTATTCACTGGAATCATACATGTCAATGTAGTGATAACTTCCATTTTGGCCCAGAAATACACTTAATATCTTTTTTAAAAATTTCTTTAAATTCTTCACCACATGTATTAAACGTATCTGAAGGACATGTGTGTAAACTGCAGCTTGACTCGTTGGCGGTATCTCTAGTTTATGTATTTTGCTTATGTACTTTGTAGGTCACCATGTTACCACTATGCTTAAAGCTCATTTTCATTTGCAGTCCCTGGGGCACAGTTAGAACACAGCGACAGGACAGCATTAAACAAACTAGACAGACACCACATATAACACCAGATTACACACAGTAGACTCATGTGTTCATAGGTGTTTTTATGCAGAAAAAACTCTCAAATTTGTATATTTTTAATTACATCATGTTTTCATGTTTGTATTCTGGATTTGATTTTCCAGCAATATAATTCATGAGGTACCCTACCAGCACATGCTTCTCAATGTAACACGTCTTAAACAAGATCAATTATTTTCACACAGACACTGTAGTAGAAGCTTGTCAGATTGCTGAAGGGTCTTACATGGAAAACTGACTCTGGCTCCGGTTCCGACATGATGCCTACACAGAACTTTGCCAGAACATTTACAGTAGGATACATTTGGAAACATGACTATTTCAGTACCAGAGCAGCTTTCTGAATAAAAAAAGAAGTTTGTCACAGCTCATTGCCGGTAAAAATTCCACATAGTGTCCAGTTCACTGCAAAACAAAATAGCTGGTGCAGTTCAACAATTCACTAATGAAACACTGTGTTCCTGAATGTATGTGTGTGCGGGCTCATGTGTGATAGGTAAACTGTAAACACTGGAAGAGTGGGATGCCTTACAAGGCCAGCGGGATCTCCCCATGAACCGAGGAATGTTTGTAGGAACAGAGCGATGGGGAGGGGAGCTAGATGAGGCCTGGAAGTTCTAATGGAAAAAGGCTCCGGCTAATAAAATTAGTTACTGTTCTGTAGCCTAGTATAGGAATTACTGTCTGGTATACAGAGCAGGCTGGGTATGGATGGGCAGGGGAAATAATGCAGGGGTTGTAATATCAGAAGTGTCTGAAACATGTTCAAGAGAATTCTGCATGTAAAAGAGACTGTTTTGTTTTGCACAAGAATGTGTCCACTGTAGTTGTCTAGCTCCCTCCTCTCTCGCCCAGTGTCAGCTGGGATCAGCTCCAACCCCGACACCCCCCACACCCACAGCCCTCTGAGGGATACGTGGTATAGCTAATAAATGGATGGATGGTTGAAATGTACTACATCTCACACTCCCAATCTCCCACCACCGTTCTCCTCTTTTATTCTCACTCATCTATTTTCCTCTTTCACTAATTTCTTCCTCTTTTCCTAATTCCTCTCTTCTTCTCCTGCAGACCGAGCTTCAGGACCTGCTGAAGCCAATTTCGGATCACATCCAGGAGATTCAGAACTTCAGAGAATGCAACCGTGGTAGCAGCCTCTTCAACCACCTTTCAGCTGTCAGCGAGAGCATCCCCGCTTTAGGCTGGGTCGCTGTGGTAAGTAAAAACTGCAATCACATGTACTCTTGCTCCCAAACACAGAAACCATACAGTATAGTACACAGAAGTGTATAACGTGTGTACAGGAGCACAAGGAAGGACATACAATAAACTAAAACATGAGCATGAATGTTTCCTGAAAAGGAAATGCACATGCAATCAGAGGTCATCTTAAATTGACTATAGTAGAATTCCAGGTCTAAGTATGAAGTGTAATTAAATGCATAAAAAACTATAATAATGTTGCATACACAGTAAATTACCTCATCCTCCAACTACATGGAGTATTTGTCTCTCTGTCTTTTTCATCAGTCTTTGTTTTCCATCAGTGCGAAATCTGGCCTTGTGAGTTTTGAGATGAAAATCTTTTAGATTAAAATAAATAAAAACCTCTGGTCAGTATAAGTTGCTGTCACGGGGCCACTTCCCCATCTCAAGCCTCTTCAACACAAACATTTAAATACAAGATGTCATTCTGAGCTCTTCTGCTTTTAATTTCAAATGAAGACAAATGCGCATTTGGGCCAGCTACTTTCCCAAAGCTGCGTGAGAAACGGTTTTGACTGCACCCTGACAGTGAGATAAAAGTGTTTCTAACAAACGTCTATCACTCTCAGAGTCAGAAACCGGGTCCATATGTGAAGGAGATGAATGATTCTGCCACCTTCTACACCAACAGGGTGCTGAAAGACTACAAGGATATGTAAGTACTATATAGCTACAGTTCACTGAAGGATAATCTTATAAAATTATTCTGTTCTTGTGATCCTGTTTTTGGGAAGTACAGCGGGTACGGAACATAAGTATTCAGACCCTTTGCTGTGACACTCATATATTTAACTTAGGTGCTGTCCATTTCTTCTGATCATCCCTGAGATGGTTCTACACCTTCATTTGAGTCCAGCTGTGTTTGATTATACTGATTGGACGTGATTAGGAAAGCCACACACCTGTCTATATAAGACCCTACAGCTCACACTGCATGTCAGAGCAAATGAGAATCATGAGGTCAAAGGAACTGCCTGAAGAGCTCAGAGACACAATTGTGGCAAGGCACAGATCTGGCCAAGGTTACAAAAAAAAATTTCTGCTGCACTTAAGGTGCCTAAGAGCACAGTGGCCTCCATAATCCTTAAATGGAAGACATTTGGGACGACCAGAACCCTTCCTAGAGCTGGCCGTCCGGCCAAACTGAGCTATCGGGGGAGAAGAGCCTTGGTGAGAGAGGTACAGAAGAACCCAAAGATGACTGTGGCTGAGCTCCAGAGATGCAGTCGGGAGATGGGAGAAAGTTGTAGAAAGTCAAAGAAAGTCAACCATCACTGCAGCCCTCCACCAGTCGGGGCTTTAGGGCAGAGTGCCCCGACGGAAGC
>NW_018127962.1:80515-93882 GCF_001952655.1 Monopterus albus
AAATGATTTTAGCATATGGCTGCAATAGAACAAAGAGTGAAAAATTTAAGGGGGTCTGAATACTTTCCGTACCCACTGTATATTACTTAGAAAAGTCTGACTGGCCTATATTCTGCCAATACTTTAACAGTGTCTTTTTAAGCCCATTTACTATAGTACATGTCATAAATACTTTACTGCTGACAGCTGTGCAAGTTATATTTTATGCTTCCATTCATTTCTGTACAATATGAAAGTGATTTAGCAGAGAAGTGAAACTTCCTGGAGCTGTGTAGTCCATGACAGTGAGCATTAAGTTTGCATTTATTTTTGCTGTATATATATTTGTGTGGTATTTCCTACTGATTATCACATTGTAAGATAACTAATTGGACAAATGTTTTATAATAGAAAGAGGCATTGGATTTTTTTCTGTACAAGAATGTTTAGCAGCTATTCTTTCTTGGAATGTTCCAGTCATTGTCTCCTTGCTACATCCCTCATCCTTCCCCCATGTTTTCATCTGATCATCACACCTCTGTTTCCCCCTCTTGTCCTCCTTCCCTGTTCTTCCAGCGACAGACACCATGTGGACTGGGTGCGCTCCTACCTGTCAATCTGGACAGAGATGCAGGCCTTCATCAAGCAGCACCACACCACCGGACTGGTGTGGAGCAAGAGTGTGAGTACAGAAACACAGTCACATGTGATATTCTCTGTATTAATATGAATGTTTTGGCAACTTTTCAGTATCATCCAGTGCTTCTCTATATGTTAACAGTACATTTGCCTGAAAAGAAGAAATCACTCCCATCACAGCTTGATTCTTGTCTTAGGTTCATTTTCGTTTGATTCCAATTCGCAGGCCTCAATATTTTTATACCAGAGCTCAAATTAACTCCTGCTTTTGCATGCACTTCCATTTTTAGTTATGAGGCAGCTGGTTACAGAAACTGCAGCAGAGAACATGAATGAATGAATGAGCTTCTCCTCAGCAGCTGCATCCCGTGTTTCTCTCTGTCACTCTCATATGCACTTCTTTTTCTGCACTGAGGGACTCCGCAGCGCTCACACTCACTAGATCCTAGAGATTACGATGGCTAGAAACCAGCTCCTTCAACACACCCTTTGGATGTCTTTCTTTTTTTTAACTTAGAAGGGTTCCTGTCATCTTTATTCACATGGGGAAAACTCTCTGAGTCCTCTATTTAGTCTATTTAGGCATCTAAATCAACTTTTAGGAACAGTGCTGCAACATCTTTCTCTACAGAATTGTTTGATACTTTTCAGGCTAAGCAAAGCTAACTGTCCCTTGGCTGATTTTTACCAAACATGACAGTGATATTCACATTTAGGCAAGAAAGCAAATATGCAAATGTCCCTAAATGTGTAACTGTTCCTTTAAATGGTGAGATGAAAGTCCAAAGTGAAACTAATGTTCAGCAGCTGTTCTTGAGTGTCTTCATGCAGAAACTTGAGAGCCTGTAGTAGCTGTGTGTGTCAGCTGTTGCCCCTGCTGAAGGGTGTGTGTACAAGGACAGGAGTGTGTGGTACTAACAGGTGGTCTTCAGGGTTTACTTGAATGGAGGTTTTCTTCACAGAGGAACCCCAACAAAGAGCCTGTGTACACACGCACAGGCTGTGCCGCTGCAAGGCTGCTCACAGCTATCACCTGCTGCTCAAGACGGGGGTTTAGTGACACACTTATACTCGGACATGCACAGGCTGCCATATGGAGGTGGCTATACACGCACAAACTACCAAATTACGTTAGTTCCTTAGACCAGAGTCAGGCCAAAAGGGTGTTAAATGTTTCATCAAACACTGCTGAAACTAAAAATAAGGAAGCAAGTTTCCCTGTGCTAATCGGGGCTATTCTAGTGACTGGGCTTTTCCAGGCAGCTATAGGCTACTCAATAGGCTCTTCTTTGGGCAACTTGTGGCATCCTCTGACCAGGAAACTGTGACGTTCTTTCTGGATGACACAACTGTCGTGACCTTTAATCACAAAACTAGCTAATACACAGTTTAATCTTTATTTTCATTACTGATTCATATGGTCATTAGGCTAAATCCACATCTCTCAGTCGATAAATTGGGGTTTGGTTAAACAGTGACTTGAATGATTAAGCAGTTATCAAACAAGTTGCTGATTTATTTACTGTTATTTAAATAACTGAATAATTATTGCAGCTGTAGCCTAAAGCAGTAGAAAATGTGTCTGATTATTAACTCTTTAATTTACTGTTTAAAATTAAATATATCCCAGTTTTTGTCAAACAAAATCTAGAAAAAAAACCCTGACCAAACACATCTAAAATGTGACTAAAGGGGCAAAAATACCTTTTTACCCAAAAGCTAACTCCCCTGCTCCAAATAAACATGCTTGTGCACACTTACAGAGGTAGTCAGATAGTTTTACTGCCACGTATGAACGTACACACATGCTGGTTCTAATCCAGTGGTATGTGCTGAGCTGTTTAGTATAACAGGTCTGCATTGTTCAGCAATAATATACATGAAGCATGTGTCCCATGTCAAAGATCAAGCAGTCTCAGCTGTGCTCAGAAGCACGTAAAGTGCCAGTTTGACTATCTGAAACCCTGTGGAAGGGGCTGTGTCTGTCTCTGGCAGCTGTGCAGGGTTTTCAGACAGTGGTTCTGTGTGTGTCTGCTTCAGTTTACAATGAGATAAAACGCGGGAAAACAGCTTGATACGTTTTTGCAGCCCCAGTTCGGATCCATAGTGTTTCCAAAGATACCAAAACTGTATGTGTCTGAAATGATGCAAAAGATACTGGAAATATTTCCACTTGTTGAACTGGTGCACTCATATAATACATGGAGTCTTGGTATTGAATATTTCCCACAATATAGACAAGCATGTAATTTCAATACAGACCTAGGATAAGAGGATATAAATTATATATACAGTGTGTGCTGACAGACAGAGGGGGGACTAAGCTGATTTTAACAAAGCAGGAAATAAAAGTGCCTCCTCCATCAATTACATATTTCTTAAAGCTATTCTTGGCAGTAAAAATTAAGTGTAATCATAAAACAATGACAAACCATGATCTGTCTCAGGTAAAATGAAAAGAACATCTCAATGTTACCACCAAGGTTCTGCATATTGCTTTTATACAACCCCCCCTGCTGGACGTCTTTATTACTACAGCTTTTATCCACGAAATCCTGTTGCTTCTGTGCTTTCTCATATGAAAATCTCACAAACCCAAAATGCAGCACCGTGTCTAAATTTTTGGCCTTCTTCATCATCCAGGGCCCCATTGCTCCTTCTTCTCTCTTTGAGCCCCCCACCGACTCCAGTACTCCCTGTCCCCCACCTCCACCCGGCCCACCTCCAGTCTTCACAGACAATGACTCCCAGCCTCAAGCAGGCAATGCGGTGGCACAGCACTCTGCACTATTCGCTCAGCTTAACCAGGGCATGGACATCACTAAAGGTGGGTTGAATGACTAAAAGCAGAGGATGCAACTTCTTTCCTTTAGCTACTGTTTTATATCATCATTTATATGCCATGTTCAGTCGACAGAAGTGAGGTGTCTGTGCAGGAGTACCAACTGCAACCTGCGTTCTTTTGTGACTCAAGGTACTATGTATCTAAGTTATAAATTGAGGTGATGGTAATAGTAGGACACCGAAATATAGACATTACAGTAATAGATTAATAATTTGTCAACAAGAAATTCCAAGGTCATATAATCCACATGTGTCCAGGTCTGTAGCTATTTACATGATTAAGAGAAACACTTCTATGACTATATGTTTTTAGGGTTAATTCTAAATACCTAACTGCATATCTTAAATTGGGACTGATTTAGGCAAAACTAAATATGTTAATATGTTTAGAAATTAAACCAAAATGTAAGGTGATACCTTAAACAGTTAAATTACTTTTTTAAATACAAAGAAAGTTTTACAGTTTTTTAAGGCTAGCCAGTGGGTGTGACGGTGCTGAGTGGATTCAGAAACATGAGTGCAACATTTTCTAAACTCCTTGCTACACCTGTTAAAGCCCATCTCATATTTTCCATCGGTTCCACAGGTTTAAAGCATGTCTCAGATGATGAGAAGACCCATAAGAACCCAAATCTGCGCTCTCAAGCAACCCCAACCAAAACCAAGTGCCCGGTGACTGTGAACCCACCCAGAGCTGCCGTTCAGAAAAGAGCCCCTCTGCTGGGGCTAGAGGGGAAGAAATGGAGAGTGGTATGTTACATTCTATTGAAATAATTATTCCCAAAGGGTAGCAGAGTAACATTAAATTCAACCTAGATCCAAGATTCCTTTGTGAATTTAATAAAAATATCTAATCGTTCATCATATTTACTGTTACACACCCTGCTTCTTACTCATGCATTCACATTTTCTCTGGCTTTACAAAACAAATCTTGACCGCAGCTAATCAAACCTTTATTCTACTGATGTCAGCCAATGACAGGTAACATCACACCCATTACTTTGCAGATGACTGAGTCTGTTCCCTTGTTGTTGCAGGAAAACTTTGAGCAGAAACATGACCTGATGATCGAGGACACGGAGCTAAAACAGGTGGTCTACGTCTTCAACTGTAACAACTCCACTTTGCAGATTAAGGGCAAAATTAACTCCATTATCATAGGTGAGCTACCTGAAAACAGATCTGGATATATTACTTTTGAGCTTAAATGAATCATTTCTGATTATAATTCTCCTTATTCCACATGGTCTCTCCGCAGACAACTGTAAGAAGCTGGGTCTGGTTTTTGAGAACGTGGTTGGGATTGTGGAGATCATCAACTCCAAGGCAATTCAAGTACAGGTGAGTGACAATCAGTAAAATTCACAAGACACACTGGCCTTACTGTTTGACACTCTTAGCACTATTGATCTACTTTGAACAATGCTAGATACAGTAAATGTCAGATTGACAATGCACAAACTTAAGTTGTGCATTAATAACTTGCTTTGAACGTAGGTAATCTCATTTACTGTACATACACTATGAAACTGAACCCCTTAATTATTTACCTTAAAAAATCCATTAATTTATCCATTAATAGTGATGGAATTAAGTCATTTTAGTGGCCTATTAAGGGGGTAATTAATTAATAAATGGGCTAATAAAAATTAATTACTTTGTAATTAATTTCACTTGGTTTAATAGATTTGTAAGGGAAAAAAACCACAGGTACCTGTCAGAAGTTGTGACACATTTTTCTCTTGCAGGTGTTGGGTACAGTTCCCACCATTTCCATCAACAAGACAGAGGGCTGCCAGGTCTACCTGAGTAAAGACTCCCTCAGCTGCGACATTGTCAGTGCCAAGAGCTCCGAGATGAACATCCTGGTACCAGAAGGAGATGATGACTATGTAAGTATCTGAGAGTAGGATAAGTGAAAGAGAGTGAGACTGAGCTGACTCTCTGAGTTTTAATTACTTTTTCCTAAAATTGTCATGTGTGTATTTTACAGAGAGAGTTTCCAGTCCCAGAGCAGTTCAAGACTGTTTGGGATGGCTCCAAACTGGTGACAGAACCCACTGAGATTGCAGGCTGATTGACACTTCATGGTCTCTGTCACCAGCACAGCCATCATCATCATCACTGTTACCTGGATTTCATAGATATACTGTACGTAAAAGGGAATTTCATATGCTGGCACTGCAACTTGAACTATTGGTCCAGTCATATTTGCTGTAATTGTTACTTCATGAAATGTTTCTCTAGCACTTTTAAGCTTTTGATTGTAGTGAACCAGTGAGTATATTGATTATCCCTGTCAACATCCCCACAAAATAACTGGATTTCTGGACTCAAGTCCAAAAATTCAGTATAATTACCTTTTCTTACATTTGTGTGCCAAGGCATTTATGTAAGAATATGTAACTGTGGAAATATAAGCAATCTTATAACATCCTCTCATCAAGCTATTAGTATTCTATTGTTCATTCATTGCTGTATTTTATTGTATTGGAATACTAAGATAGACCACAGCAGCAACACATAATTGAACAGAAAAGCTAAAGATTGTGTAACATGCACCTTCAGTGGCCAAGCTGACAAAATGGGCTGTTTGGTACTTTTCTATCTGAAGTGTATCTTAGTTACCTCTTTTAATCTTGTATAGTGTGTGATAGTCATATAGCACCATTTCACTTAGTGAGTGAACACAGTAGTGTTCACTATATTTCACATTAATGCCAGATGTCACCATCTTCTTAGTGCATGATACGCACAGTAATGAATGAGAAATCAAATCAATAATTAAATAAATAGTTGGCTACTAATTTCTTGTATGACTTAAGATGCTGGTAACTTAAGTTGAGCACTTCCTGGTCTCTGTATAACTTTGTACATCCCTCTGTTTTGTAGAGGGATTACATGGCACCAGCACTGGAAGATGACAGTACACAGTGCAAATGCTTTTTTAAAACATTTAATTTTTAATTTTCATGAAAATAGTGAGGTAATTATGTAAAATTTTACAAATAAAATTTAAACCCTCAGTTCTTGCTTGTTCATGTTGTTACAAAAAAGGTTTCACTATCACAGAGACCAAAACAAGAATACAAAAAAAAAAAACAAAAAAAACAAAACGGCATCGTAGAAACACACATTAACATGGGGAACTGGAAACGATTGAAACCTCCAGGAAAATGCAAAAATTTTCAGATCAGTTTTAAAGAAGCACAAGCTGAATTAGATATTATCCGCATACAGTAAGAGTTTGGGTACCGTTTCAAAGGCTCCTTTCAGTTTTTGATCACCATATTTCCCTGAGTGTCTTGAGTAAAGACCATCTCGTCTTCCTCGTCATCCTCCACCAGAGATTTGTAAGCAGTAGTTCTCACTGTCCCAGTGCTGATATTACTCTGATCATTAAGGGGACTTCTGGTTTGCAGACTCCTATGTGCTATCACCTTGAGGCCTTCAGAGTCCTGGGTAAATAACATGGCCAGACTGTCCTCATCAACTGCTCTGCTTTGCTGCTGAGGTGCTTGTTTTTTAAGAGGTGTGCTCCTCGGATTTGTCCACTTGAACTGTGAGTTGTAGCTCTCTTCTTTATCAGCCTCTCTCCACAGCTGCTCGGTGATGTGTTTTCGAGGTGATGCAGTTTTCCATTCTGTCCACTTGTGATTTGAAAGAGATCCAGGATGAGAGAAAGATGAGTGCTTACTTGGGGAATTAGCAGATAATGACCTGTTTTCTTTCTCATCATCCATCTGAGAAGAATGAAAGTGTTTAAATAGTTTTTGAGTGGAGGTTCTCTCCTCCAGATCCATTGGGAATCCAAAAGCCTTGTCGCACTGCAGATCATTTAGGAAACTTTGCTCAGCACTACTAAACTTCTTCACCGGTGTGTTTTTCTGTTTAGTCAGGTAAAATTCACTATCAGAATATTGGCTAAGGGTGAACAGTGGGTCCTGACTCCATGCCTGTAGAAGACATTGACTGTTACCTGGCAAATAGGAGTCGTCAGTGGACTGCTTCTTACTCTGTGGTGGACTAAACTCCTCAGAAGGTTCCTTTTCAGATTCACAATACATGGATTGAGAAGGCATTTGACTTGCCTCATCCTGCTCCTGCCACACTGCTGCCTCAGACTCAGTCACATTTACACTTTTCCACTCATGATCCACATCAGACTGAGAGTTATACAAGTCAGACTTTTCAAGATCTCCTGCACATTCTTGTTTTGTCCTTGATGCAAGAGTTGTGGATGCAGTTGAGATAGATGATGGGGAGGACTGTACTGGATCCATCTTTGGTATTTCGGATGCAGACATCTTATTGAGAACTTTTGGCAAAAGAAATAAGAAGGTATTATGTTAATGTAGTTGGTAGGACCTGATGCGAGCTAAATTAATTCACAGACGAATCACTAAAATGCCAATGATCATTTAATATTGCAATAATTCAAGGCAGTTCAATAGTTTGGCAGACAATTCAACAGACTAAGAGATAGGGGACAGAGTCAGCATTCCTACAGGGAATAAATGCAGTATTAGACAAGAAGATTGTCACAGTCAGTCAGTCTCTTTTAGGTCATAAGCACAGTCAAGTCTGTCACATCCCCCCAGCCGGGGTCTCACACAAATGTCCTTCTTCCGCACGCGCACACACACTACACTACTCTACAGGTCAGCAGCATACTGCCTCCTTTTGTACCCTGCTCACTTTGGGCTCCCCTGCATAAAAAGAAACGGATTGTGACAGTCGTATACATTTAGGCACGTCAACAGTCTGCTACATCTTTGGCCGCTTTGGAGACTTTGCTAAAGAAAATAACATGGCAGCAATTTTAGCAACTTACTTCTGTGCTGAGGTGTGAAGAAGGTTGATATAGAGGTCTGTTTGGTCTTGGGCATTTCCATGTTGGTTTGAGTGAAGTTCAGTGCCACAGCCAAACTGTATCCTGCACCTTCAGCGAAGGGATTCAGCAGTTTTGAAATGGGACGGGCTAGACGTTTCTGGAAAAATAAAGAGGGCCAGAGTGACATATGGCTCTACATAAACACTTAAGTGTAGTAGCAGCATGAGAATAATACTATAGTAATATTAATATAATACTTCTTATTGAGAGGTACTTAAATATCCATTTAGTCTACTTAAAGCTAGTTTGCATAGTTACCTGTTTAGCTTTTCTTTTCAGTTGCACAGTGTCCAGCCAAATACCACATTCTCCTTGAGAGCAGGTCTGCATTGCTGATTTGGAGGTCTTCATGGAGATGAAAGTTAAAGATCTGCAATGCATTAAAAATATATTTGTTGTAAATAAGATAAATCAGATAATCATTCGAAGCAGGGTCTCTGTCGAATTTATCAAAATTAAGTAACAGCTGACATTAAGCCAAGACTTAATGTAATGTTTCTGATTACTTCCCGTCGACATCCATTATTGCTAATTCACACCATAAGCCTTCATCTTAACACTAATGTTACGACTGATGTTAGCTAACATTATCAGCCACCTAACTTCGTTAAGTCATATGGTACTGAATAACCAAAGCTATAATGTTGCTTAGATTTGCCACTTAACGCGAATCACTTAATATTAATACCTCATAAAATTGCACAGAACTATTCTTGGCGTTTCTTTTACTTTATTTATACCAACCTCGTAAGTTTGACAATTATCCGCTTTTCTATTTGTTTGAGTATGGCGCCTTGACGATGAGTTGCCACTCACGTTTGACTGTTTAAAAACAATAAAATATGGTTACGCCTTAAAACATGTTCTTTACTGCAACAGCTCCTTTATTGTGTGAAATATTAATGGCCAAAAAAAGAAACTACGTACATTAAATAGGGCAGTAACAAACGCATTTTTTTCGATTTTTAGTGCGGCACAATGGACACCTAATATTTTGACGTCTACTGGTCTTCGCAGGAGGGTGTGTTTACATTTACGTCATATCAGTTTGCCGAAAGGGTGAGTGAAATGTCTTTTAATATTATTGATTAAACGCTGGTATTGAAATAACGACAAAACGCTATGGCCTTCCTAGACTCTCCCATAATAAAGACCAATAATACAAAATGCTGTTGTTGTAAAAAATGCCTGTATGGTATAGTTTATCATAAGTCATAAAGGAAGTTCTTACGAGCTAGTCTCGACAGCTAGCTAGTTTGACAAAACAAGATGTTGTAAGTTCATGATCGGCTTTCTTTAGCTGGAATATTTCTTCTAATTTTCACTGATTCAAATTGTTCATCGAGTGACTGTTAATGCTAGCATTGGTTTATACTCAACTTGGTAGCATTTAATATTTTGTATTGTTCAGCTACTGTTTCCAACCTCTATAGTACAAATGAGGGCCATCAGTTATTAGACAATTTGTGATGTAAATCTTTTTTAGATCAAGTTCTGATACATCAGCATCATGTTCCATGGTATACCAGTTACCGGAGGTGTAGGAGGAGGTAAGCCAATGAAATAAATGTGTGTCCCATATAGTCATTAAAACTGGCAATTAGAACATGGCACTAAGTGTAACCCAAAACATGTAAACGTATTTTTTCTCCCACAGCTCCAGCCAATAAACCTGAGTTATATGAGGTAAATGTAACTGTTTAATGTTGTAATTAATGCAGTGAAAATAGGATTTGAAATCTAATTTAACTTTAGAGAAACACATGACCATTATCTTACTACTTTAGTTTTCAATTAATTCACTGCAGCTTACATTGATTAAACCTACATTTATTTATTTTTAGTTATTTATTTTGCTGTTCCTTGAGCAATAAATATAAAACTGAATTCAGGCTAATACTGGTACCTTGAATACATTATCAGGGCTTTCCTTTGCTTTTCAGAGGGCTTAAGTGCGTTGGGTGCCTATAGAATTCTCCCTGTTGCTTTTAGCATATATCCATTCTGATATGTTGCCTAAAGGTCTTTTTATGCTCATTTGACTTTAGGTGCTCTGCAAAAACACTTAAGTGCTGCACCTAAGCTTTTCTATGGCAGGAAAACCCTGATTATATTAATATCATATTAATCACAAATTGTGTCTTCTCAGGAGGTGAAACTGTACAAAAATGCAAGGGAACGAGAAAAGTAAGTTTGATATTAACAGTTACTAATGTAATGTAAGCCCATTGTAGCCTATGAATTTATAATGTGGCCAGTGTTGTAACACTTTGCTATTAATCCTGTACCTAAAGGTATGATAACATGGCAGAGTTGTTTGCTGTTGTCAAGACCCTGCAGGCCCTGGAGAAAGCTTACATCAAAGACTGTGTCACACCCAATGAGTGAGTTACATTTTGTATTTAAAAGAATGGCAAAAATGCCACTTTTGTTAGTATGTGTTATTAATGTGGTGGGCTTCTTGGTTTCAGGTACACAGCTTCCTGTTCCAGACTCTTGGTTCAGTTCAAGGCTGCTTTCAAACAGGTGCAGGGCTCTGATGTAGGCTCCATTGATGAGTTCTGCAGGAAGTACAGAGTGAGTTCTGAGTTGGTGTGCAGAATATTTTATGGCCTGTTTGACCGGTGTTATTAGATTTATGTCTGTAGTGCTGCTGTGGTAAAGATCTTGCTCTTGTCATGTGATCTCCTAGCTTGACTGCCCGTTAGCCATGGAAAGGATTAAAGAGGATCGGCCAATCACCATCAAGGATGACAAGGGAAACCTGAATCGCTGCATTGCAGATATTGTTTCTGTATGTTCTCTCTCCCTTCCATCAAATTAAACAGTCAGTGCAGTCTCATTCTGAATGTGTGCCAGAATAAATATTGTTGCAGTCAAACTTTTGATTAAATTAAATTAAATAATGTCCTGTGTTCACTTCATGCATTAAGTGGCTGAAGTGGTTCCACTTAATTTGTCACTTAATCATCTTCTAACAAGTCACTGAGTTGGTGTTGCCTGCTGTAGCTACTGCCAACTTTTTACTCAAGTCATAAAATTGGATAAACTAATAAAATTTGCAGATGTGCAACGAGATACTGTTAAAGGCAGTTTCCTGTTTGTGTTCTTGACAGTAAAAATAAATTATATTTCCTGTTGATGACTATGGAAGTTGTAAAACATATTGAGCATTTTCTTAATGTTTATTATTTTCTCTCACTTTCTCTAACCTTCAGCTCTTCATTACTGTGATGGACAAGCTGAGGTTGGAGATCAGGGCCATGGATGAGGTAAATAGAAAAGTGCAGAATGTTGATAGACTTGGTAGCCCAAGTGGATACTTGACCATTGTATACCTCTGGTCCAGATCCAGCCAGACCTGAGGGAACTGATGGAAACCATGAATAGAATGAGCAACATGCCTCCAGACTCAGAGGCTAAGGACAAAGTCAGCCTCTGGTGAGTTACACTGGGCCACCAGGTTTGTAGTGTTTATACTGTAAAACCCTGTGACACACACTGGCTTGCTCTGGTGGGAATGGTTGTGCAGAGAGGTGTCCATAAGGTAAACTAATACCACTCTCACAATGAACACATATTCAATAGTGTATGATCATTTACAGCAGACTGCTGATCATGAGTAAATGCTGTGGTATAACTAGTCAGACAAAACATGGGAACTGTTGTCACTGCTAAAATTGATATCTTACTCAGCTGTTACCTTATGCCTATATATAGTTTTAGGCAAATTAGAGGAACAAATATATATACATAACGATAAGATGCTTTTTGTCATCTTTCTTGATATTTCCTCATTAGGTTGACCAAGCTCAGTAGTATGTCAGCCTCAGACGAGTTGGATGATAATCAGGTGCGCCAGATGCTGTTTGACCTGGAGTCTGCCTATAATGCCTTCAATCGTTTCCTCCACTCATCTTAAAGCATCTGTCCATTCATCTGTTTGTTTAGAGCTCTGACTCCAGTACCTGCTAAGTTAAAAGAAACACTCAAATTTCTCCTTCTGATTATTGGTAGGGAGTGTATTTATACCTGGACATGTTTTCTGACTCATGAATCTATACTTTTCCTTTCTCTCTTTACATTTGTTCTGTATGTTGTGTACAGTTCAGACTCCATCACTTTGTATAGTATAGTATATATCATGCTGGCTGCAGCTTTGCCCCCTGGGCAATTCCTATGTGGTGAGATGCTCCATTGGCCTCTTTTCTAGCAAAACATGATAAAAACTTTAACATTGGCTGTTTATTCTGCCCTTCTTTGTACTGTAATAGCAAAGAAGGTTTAACAGAGAAGTACGATACAGTTATATTGGGCAAATTCTGCACATGAACAAGTTGCAGCAGTCAAAGCATTTATATTATTGGAAAGATGAATAAATATTTTTCTTTTTGGTACCATAAGTGTATTAACTATCTGCCACCTAGGGACAGTTTTGGAGTTTTTGTTATGTGTACCATGATTGTTTTCTATTTCACAAGTTTTTACTGTAGAACTTAAAATAGTGTTTATCAATAGATTAAGTTAACCAATAAAATACATCTGAAATAATAGTTTGGACTGTGAACATGATTTAGACTATAATTCAAATTAATCATAATACTGAACATAAGGAGGGAGGACATGGGTTATTTCCATTATTTGTGTACATTTTGTCTTCTGTTATCATGCCTGATCCAAATTTCTATAGAAGTGATGGGTTTTTTTCACATTAAGATTGGTGTACATTCCTCCTTATTTTACTTACTACAAATGTTTCAACCCTCAAACACCATTAGGGAATACATATTAAGATTTATCTTTGTAAATAATAGTTTCAATTTTTAAATAAAAGCATGTATTAAATTTTTTAAAAATAAACTTGAGAACTCTACCTCTACCTTCATTTGTGTGTGCATCGTGTCCCATTGAATTGAATGGGAAAGTGTATCCAAACATTTGACTGGTAGTGTGGCTGACTCACCTTTTTACTAACTATAACCAACAGAAAAGAGCTCCTCATCACTCTAC